>NW_028322618.1:0-34556 GCF_041381405.1 Jatropha curcas
GATACCCCTGCTGCAGAGATGATTAGCCCAAATATTCCACTGATTTACACCCTAATTAGCACTTCTTTTTGTTGAGGTGTAAGGAGTTATTTTAAAGCAATAGAAAGACAGTCCGTAAGTGACTCAAATGTGTTTCCCAGCTTCTACTGTAAACCAGAATATCGCTCAAAGAAGACAAGGCCGAAAAATATCATTCATGACGACCTAGAATGTAGTCGGTGCATTAGTAAGCCCAAAGGGCAGTACTAAAAATTCATATCGGCCGAAATGGGTTCAAAAGGCTATTATCTGTGTATCTGCAGCTACAACCCTGATTTGGAACAACCCAGATTTGAGGTCCAGCTTTGAAAAGAATTGCGCCCCATTTAGCTCGTCCAATAGCTCTTGTATTACTGGAATAGGATACTTATAAGGAACAGTAACCTTATTAAGCTGACGATAGTCCACATAAAACCTCCAGCTGCCGCCTCTTTTTTTTTAACAAGCAAAATCGGGTTAGAAAAAGGACTGGAGCTGGTTTGAATAATTCCGGCAGCAAGCATATCCTTTACCATTCTCTCTATTTCGTCCTTCTAGAAATGCCCATAGTGATAGGGCTTAACAGAAACTAGAGATTGCCCTAGTTGTAAAGTGATACAGTGATCAGCCGATCGTCGCGGAGGTAGCCCGGAAATCTCATTAACGACATTCTAACATTTAGAGGTCAATAGCTGTAATTGTTGGTGTTGTTTGCAAGTTAAATCTGTCTCCTCAGTAGTGGAGGGTTGAGTTTTGGCCATCTCCCACAACCATGCACAAAAATCTATATCTGAAACCTTTTGAACTTAATTAAAAAACAAGGCATTTAATAAGTGAAGGATCACCAACAAGCAATATAAGTTCTCTGTTTTGATAAAATTGCATGGTGAGTTTATGTCAATTAACCTGGACATCTCCCAAGGTTTCCAACCATGCAACCCCCAAAATTACTTCCACCCCACTTAAAGGAAAAACAAAGAAGTCCCCAACAATTTCCAGAGTTTTCAATTTCAACTTGAGTTGCTAACATACTCCTGCAGACTGAAGGCGATGTTCATCTTCTAACTTGACATAGAATGGCTGGGTAGGGCTCACAGATGATTCCAGTAGAGAGGCCAAGTGATCCGAGATAAAGTTATGGCTTGGCCCAGTATCTACCATAACAACTACTTGGGTATTGAAGATGAGTCCCATCATTTGCATGGTTCTTGGATGTGAAATGCCACCAACAAAATAAAGGGGCAGCTCTAGCTCAATATTCAACTTACTAAATTTTCATCATCGTTCTCAACACCTTCTCCTTTGTCTTCTCCAGCAATTAGCGCCGGCAGGGATTTATTTGGGCATTCATGGAGAGGACTATAGGGTCGTTTGCATCGGAAACACAACCTTTCAGCTCGAAGCTCCTAGTATTCGTTATGAGAGTAGTGTCAGACCCCTAGATTTTTAGGTTGTGGGTTAGAATTTCTGGCTGTCGATGCTGTTAAGGGAAGAAGTTTAGTTTGTTGGTTAGGGTTGTTTAGGAGGGCAGCAGTCTGTTGCAGATTTAGGTGAGAGTTGGATTTATGATGAGATTGGGTTAAATTTTGGGCTTTAATAGGGAAAGAGTTGAGGAGTTTTGGGCCAAGCCCAAATTGTGGAGTAGAGGAAGGAATCGAAGAAGTATGGGTAGAAGCAGAATATGGGTAAGATTACACACTTGAGTTATGGCGAGCCTCAATAATCATAGGAACAGAATGGGTCAGCTCCCATTCTATTTCGCCAGCAGCCTTCATTGCGTGGTATAAATCAGCGATATTTGCCACCCAAAGCCAGACTCTAATTTCTCCTCTTAGTCTATTCAAGAAATACCCTAAATATTATGGGTCGGGTATATCCGGAGCTTGTGCGGCCCGAGAAATAAAATCGTCGATGTAAGGCTGACACTGTTCCAAGTTGTTTTACGGCTGCCAGTTGTTCATATGGGTTGTCAGAAAGGTTGCCATTATATCGCCGAATTAGTTCCGACGTCAACTATACCCATCCCAAATTCGAAACTTTATGTCGTAACCACATTAACCAATCCAACGACACACCCTCCATGCAAATGAGGGCCATTGAGACCTGCTTCGCTGGCGAGATGTTGTGAAGCTTGAAATACTATTCTGCCCTTGCCACCCAACTGATAGGATCAGAACCAGTGAAGGAGGGCATGTCAAGTTTTTTTGGTAGCTAACCGTGCCTCTTCCGTGGAGGGGGCTTCATTGAAATTGCCCTAATGTCGGGATGAAGATTTACTAGATTGCCCCTGGTTAGAATTTTTAGGATTTGCTGGTTCCTTGCCCTTAGCAATGGCATTGAGGTTCTAGGCATTTAAATCGTTGTTCTTATTCCAATTTAATGGCTACCATTGTTTCTTCTAGGGAAGAGTAGTTCCTCTTTGACGATATCCACTCTGGACTCCATTCGTGTTTTTGTCATCTGGCAGGTTGGACCAATTTGTTTGAGAATCAAGGAACTGATCTTCCTCAACCTGACAATCAGATTAGCCAACAACACAACCCAAACAATCAAACAGATAATACAACTCAAGAATAAAAGAATGAGAGAGGAGAATGTTTGATTATATTCAAAAAACTAACAGAGGTATGAAAATACATAAAGAACTAGGAAAGAATAAACTAGAAATCAATCCTCATGCCAAGCCCGAGTAGAAGACAATCTGCTATAGTGAATTTCAAAATATTCCAAGATACCTCCCCATGAACATCCCTTCTTTTTTTTATAGGCAAAAACATATCATATCTGTAACAAACTTATCAAATCTATAACAAACTCATCATTACATATCCAACTCAGTCATCACTGTTGCTGATGTGGCAATATATCAATTATGGTCCCCTTTACTTTCCTTCTCCTAGAATACATCGGATATGATTTCTGATTTGCTGCTCTATCAAGTCCCATGTAAAGTATGCCATGGATGTGTATTATCTTTCTGTTTAGAATATTAGATATGTACATTGATTATAGAAAATGGAAATAATCTTTCACTAAATTTTAACATGATAAGCTAAAATATTTTGAATAGGGAAAATTATCATAAATTACTTTGGAAGACATTATATTTATTAATTAAGGACTAACTTCAAAGGCATAAATCTCAGTATTTAAAAGACGATGCAAATGAAAGAAAAGTGAGAAATATGTCAACTAAATGCCAGATTTTTTTTTTCTGTTGCTCCATATTATTTATGAGTATAAGAACAAGAATACAATATTGGATCCCACAATTTAAAAAATATTTATGAAGTTTTTGAAATCTTCCTCCCCAAAATATCGGCTAAACAAGGCCAAACCAAAAATTATTCGATCAATGTCGAGCAAAGTCGAACCAAAAATTAGCCAAACAAGGCCAAGCCAAAAGTTCACCAACCAAGACCAACTGCCCAAAGAAAGCGAGTCGAAATGCCAAGCCCAAAGAAGGTTGAGCCAAAGATTGGCCAAACAACCCCGAGCTAAAAAAAATGATAAAATAAGATTGAGCCAAAATATGAACTGAAGGTCAAGCCAAAAGTTGATTGAACATGACCAAGTTAAAAAATTGGTTGAACAAAATCGAGCCAAATGTTGGCTGATGAAGACCGAGCCAAAAACGATTGAACACGACTAAGCTCAATATGACTGAGTCAAAAAAATTGGGCAAACACTAAAGGTGAGCCAAAAATGCTGAGCTCAAAGATGACTAAGACCCAAGAGGGTTGAAAAAAAGGTCGACAAAAAATGGCCTACCCTCAAAAGGGGCATGTCACGAGGTTGAAAAATGCATTTCAAGAGACAATCCTCATTTAAAATTCAAAATTATTTTCACTTCCAAAGCCATTTTTCTCTCTTAGATCCAAATAAATAAGAAACGTATATGTGTATTCACATTTTTTTAATTGAACATAAGGAAATTATTTATATCATCAATAATACATTGTAGCCTATGAGTGAGTAGAATATAAATATAAATGTCTAAGAATTGTAAGGTGATATCTGAGAGAATAATAAATAATATAAAGACTAAAATATAATTAATATTTAAAAAGACCTAAAAAAATGATTATGATACTTCCAGATATACAAGGAGAAACAAATTCTCTCAATTCACCTTTCTTTCAAAAAGTCTAACAAATTAGTTGAAGGTAACTCTATAGGTCACCCTATAAGTAATGCCTATGTAAAATTGTGGTTCTCTTAACTAATAAACCCTAAAATCACGAAGAACACAATCAATTCTTCTTCATAATTAAATTCAAATTACCTTAAATTTGAATAATATTTTTTTAGAACCATCAACTCTTAAAATAAACTATTTATATAATTTGCGGGTTTATACATTTAATGCGATAAAAAGATTATTAACAAATATTTTAAATCAATAAATCTGATCCAATCCGATTCACTTGCAGCCAGGTCTATTCTATTGATGACTAAAAAAATTCATTTCAAAATCTTTTTTCAAGCTTTAGTCAAATCCTAATAACAATCATTGGTTCATTAAAAAGAAAAAGAAAATAAAAGCACAAAAGACGGTTTGTTTTGATGCAAGAATATGAGGGTTTGGGTTGAGGTCGGTTTAAAACACGCGCGGAACAGTGAGACTGAAAGACACATGCGTCCAACCAAGTTTCCTAATAATGAAGGGCAGTAGTCATTAAAGAAAACAAAAATCAATAAATGCATGGCATTAATGAGAGCTCTGCAGTACCATCCAATTTCTTCATTCTTTCTTTTTCATCTAATCACCAACACCTTCTACCAATCTTGGCCCCTACCATCATCACACCCTTATTAATGTAAACCCCCTTTTGAATTCTCCATTTTGTCCTCATTGTTTCATCATTACTAATAATACCCCTGTTCAAAAAGATAATTTATTTTTCTTTTTTAATTTATCGTCAAATATAGACCATTTTTTCTTTTTATATTATAGTTAATTCTTAAATTTTTAAATTCTTAAATTCTTAAATCTTACATAATACTTCATCTCATTATATTTATATGATTTGATAAAATATGCATATTAAGAATTTACTCATCAAAAATTATTTTACCATTTTTACCATTAATTTATTAAAATATTAATAAAAGTCATTTATTCATGAATAATAATAAATGTTATCATGAAAACAGTAATTTTTTATATATATAAATTTAAAAACCTTGCAAATATTTTAGGACATTCAAAAAATGAATAATAAATAAATAAAATGAGATATTTTAAGACATTCAAAAAATAACAATAAATAAATAAAATGAGAGTTTTTCTGTGGGAATAAGAAAGGATGGTATTGTAATAACACAATCTTGTGAGTTTCTTGTTTCATTCAACTTCTCTTTAAAAGCTTGGCTCTCACATTTATTGCACTTCCAATAGCCCTATTCCTCTGTTTTTTCTCTGTTTCTCCTTCTCCATCTTTTCCTCTGTACTATTACAAGAAAGGCAAAAGGAAGTAAAATTAAGCTTAAGAAAACAGTCAGAAATGGCAGCAGATGTAAGTTCCATTGTAAAGAGTGGCAATTCTGAAATTCTCATCACCAGAGATTTGCTTGGAGGCTTATCTAAAGTTGGTTCTAGTAGTAAGGATTTGGATCTGGACTTAAAGGTTAGTTTTCTTTTTTGCAATTTTATTTTCCTTTTAAATTTTAGATTAGAGTAGAATTTTAAATTCAACTAATTAATTAATTTGTTATGCTTTTATCATAATATATGTTTGCTTTGTCAAAAGTAACTGAATATTCTGATTCTGCCAATGGAAATATCCTTTCTTTTTTTTTTTTGGTCAAATTTAACGGAATAACCTGTTCCTCTCTTTTTCCACCAGAAACTTTCTTTCTTGTTGTAGTCTAGGCTTAGACAATAAATTTTAAAAAAAAATATTAAATTAAATCGAATAATCAATAACAAATGCATTTAATTTAATATAATTTCTTTAAGGTTGAGAAAATAATAATTGGGATTAATTTGCATGCAGACAGGAGCATTGTATACACAAAGGTACACGTGGAACTCTCCAAACTCACCGTCATCATCTTTTAAGAAAAAAAGCCATAAACAGAAAGAACCAAATGCTGCTACTCCACCATTGAAATTCTTGGAAGAGAGTTCTTGCTTAGAGTTAAAGCTTCTTCCTTCTTCAAGCCAATCTTACTGCGAAAGTGTGTGTACTCTTGATAAGGTCAAATCTGCTCTACGAAGAGCAGAGAAAGAAGAAACTGTCAAGAAACGTTTCTCTTTCTCTCCTCCACCGTCGCAAATCGATGAACAAGAAGGCTCATCTTCTAGTAATGCAAATGGAATGTTTGCTGCTGGTTGCCCTGGTTGCTTGATGTATATTATGACATTGAAGACAAACCCTAAATGCCCTAATTGCAATTCTGCTGTTCCATTATTGCCATTGAAGAAGCCAAGGATTGACCTCAATGCTTAAATTTATTTTTCTTTTTTTGTAAAATTTTTACAATTATATATGGTTCAATGTTAATTAATTGCCAAGTTGATTTAATATTATTGTTTTGTGAATAATAAAATAATAGGCTTTTTTTTTTTTTAATTTGGGGGATAATTTTAGGATAGGGGGACCATGGTGATTGCTTTGCGTGTGCACCTAACGGAAGAAAGTGTGCATTTAGATACTTTTGAATGTATAATGATAATAGATAGCCTGCATGTGACTGATATTTCACTCGTTTTAATAATGGAGCAATGCATAAATTTTCCTCAAACGGTTACGGGTTTTTGTGTCTTTTGTGTCGTGACATTCTCAAATTTGTGTGAATTTCACATTTGAATAATAATTATATTTCTCACAAAAATAAAATATAAAGTATAGAGTCGTAATTGAACTTTTATTTCATTTTAGATTCAGACTATAAAATGTAGGATTATAATTGAATTTTATTTCATTTTAAATCTCTGAGCTTGAGGATATCACAAGCAAATCGCGTAAATTTAAGAGTAAATTGATGCATTTGTCCTTTTACTAATTATCGACTTGATATTGAAATTGTGATAATGCTTGCTTTGTTCATTTTATCAAATAATTTTATTGTGATGTACTAAAAATTCAATGGTTTGAGTGTACATGAAAAGTCATGATTTTATTTTTGATCATCAAATTTTCTAAAAATCTTTAATATAGCCAAAAATAAATATATTCTATAACCCCATCCCCATGTTTTCTTATATTGTTGCATATATAATTCATTAAATGTGGCCAGAAATTTCCTTCAAGATTTTAATTTTTCTTTTAATCATAAATTAAATTTCAAATCCACCCTCCTATTTTTTTTCTTTACTATTCATATCCCCTTCTATTTTTTTTTTTCTATTTCTATAGTCTACAAGTTAAATTTCAATGCTTTCTATATTTATATCTAATCTATGATTTCAAAATAAAAGAAAAAATAAACTAATCTATGTTCAAATGGCATTTAAGAATTCATTTGTTTTTCAAAAATAACTTATTTTTGAAAAATATTTTTTCAATCGATTTTTTTTCCGTTGTTTCATTGCAATATTAAAAATTAGTTAAAAATATTAAAATTTTTAACTCATAAGACCATAATAATAATATAAATTTCATATTTTAAAATTTTGATTGTTAAATATAAGGATAATGTAAAAAAAAGATAAATTATGAAAGTCGCCGGTGACCAGTGATGAACGGTGAATAATAGTGGTTGTGGCTACAAATAATTAATAAATTAAAAAAAATATAGATTTATAACATGATAATAAATTTATCAAAGTCCGAAAAATATTTTACGCTCTTGAAAATGGAAAGTCATTTTCCTTAAAAATGACTTAATCTTCCCTTGGCCAGAAAATAATATAAATTTCGTATTTTAAAATTTTGATTGTTAAATATAAGGATAATGTAAAAAAAAGATAAATTATGAAAGTCGCCGGTGACCAGTGATGAACGGTGAATAATAGTGGTTGTGGCTACAAATAATTAATAAATTAAAAAAAATATAGATTTATAACATGATAATAAATTTATCAAAATCCGAAAAATATTTTACGCTCTTGAAAATGGAAAGTCATTTTCCTTAAAAATGACTTAATCTTCCCTTGGCCAGAAAAATATTTTACGTTAATTTATTTTCCTGAACACCCTAAACAATGAAAATTTATGAAAAATATTTTGCTGCAAGTTATTTTACAGAAACAAACGGAGCCTAATTGTTAGAAAATTTTTATTTTTGCAAAATTATATATAAAAAAGTATAAAGAAATAAGAATCTTCTTGTTAAGTTTTTCCTAGGCTCTGGGTGTGCGGGACAGACCTATTATTGATTTGGGTTAGAATGGATCTTCTTGTTGAGTTTTTTCTGGTATTTTAAAAAAATTAAAAAATTATACTTTTTATTAATTTTTTCCAAATTATGTAAAAATTGACAGTTAATTTGATATTTACAGTTACACCAGAATCAACAGAAAAAATTAAAGGAATATATTTTATCAAAAAAAATACACTAATAAAGTACAATAACATAATATAATATAATACAAATTTATTTATTTATTTTAATGACAGATAAATAAAGAAAGAATCACTGACATTTGAGTGATTATATATCATAGAAAATAATCATGTTAAACTAAAAAAATATTTTTATTACAATTTAAGTGATTTAGTTACATCTAATTACTGTGAAAAACCATAATGAAGTAAAAGTGGTAAGGGTAAAACATATAATGGAATTGCAGTAACTAGGTAAATTTATCACTATGAACATCATAAATGCACCATTATTTAGAATGAAATTTACTGTGAATAATGCAGTAAAACTGTAAAAGGCCATGGATAGACATCGCGTGAGGAGTGGCCACCACTTTTTAAGCTGATCCAAAGATGATGTCAGCACTAAATAACCAAGCTGCAATTAATAAGCCACGTCAACATCAAAACTCATTTTTTACACTTGACTTTATTAAATGTGCCAAATTCTAAAATTAATTTTAGATCATAATCAGAATAATACTCCAATTGAGAGTTTTTAAATTCTTTAATAAATAAATAATTTAATTTTTAATAATAAATATGAAGATTATTTTTATTATAATATATAATTTTTTATTATACATATACAGTAAACTTAATAATTATAATTGATTCAGATAAGTGTGGGAATGTTTTCACATTTAAAAAAAATAACAAAGTAATAATTTTTAAAATTCTCAATTGGTTATTAATTGAATATATAATGCGCTAAGTATTTTCCTTCAAAATATTATATTATAATTTTCTCAAAATCATTTTTAAAATTTTTTTTTTGTTGTTTTTATTTTTATTTCTCAAAATATTAATTTCTTAATTTTGCTTACCAGGTGTCAAATTTACGGGAAAATCGCTCCTAATGGAAATTTTCTTTATTCATAACGATCGAAGTATATTCAACCCTTAATTAATGAATTTGAGTCCTTTTCACTCATATCAATTCCGGTTAATGGTATATTCAAAATTTTTAATTTTTAAATATATTCCTATTTAATATGTTTTATATATTTTTTTACTTTTTGGTCCTAAAATATAAATTATTTAAGATTTTTGCACAAGAATTAAGAAGCAATTAATTCTTTTAGATTATAACAAAATCAATGGTATTTCGACTAAATTATCTGATCTCAAAATCAATAATTACTCGTAAAAGTATTTATTATATTTAATGTAAATAATGATAATATTTGAAAAACATCATTTATAACTCTTTAAAATACTCAAAACGAATTATATTTTGAGACAAAATAATTATTCAAGAACGACTAATATTTTAGGACAGAAAGAGTATTAAAAATGATTTTTAATATCACTATTTGGATATATTTAAAATATAAGTAAAATTGGTCATTAGATATAGTTTGATTGGTCTTCTCATTAATAGTGAGGAGTTAAAAATTTCAAATTCAAGTCCTCTCGGCAATAATAGTTTTTACTAATTTAATGAATTAAGGAATGACTATCCTTTTTTATGTAAGCTGTAATTTTATTTCGGTTTATTGGATCTTTCAATAAATAAAAAAAAACTCATAAATAAAATTAATTATTCGAAATTATATTAATTTTTTTTAATTTAATCAAAATAAAAAGTAAGTTGTTTTCAAGTGAGTATCTGTTTGAACTTTGATACTTCTCGATTTTGGATTGTTAGATATTAAAAAAAGAAAAAAAAAAAGAGAAATACAAATATAAATTGAAAATGTGGACAAGACCAAAAGGGCAATTAATGATTCTTAAACGTAAGCGCCACATATCTGTCCTTTGCAATTAATATAATATGTCGTTTAGACACACTTCTTTGGCGTTTTATTTGACTGGCTAAGAGCCAAATGTGATAAATGAGTTGATTTTTGTTTTTTGCAAGTAAAAGCGCATTAAATGAGGAGTGCGTTGTTATTTGCCTTCATTGTAGGATCACTTATTTATTTATTTTATTTATTTTTTTACTATTATCTTTATTTTATAATATTTATCACGTTTCAAAAAACAGATAAATCTAAATAGCACAATCTGCCTTATCTCAAGAGAGATTTTTTTTGAATTTTACTATTTATAATTTTTTTTTTTAGTTTTCAATTGACTAAATGTTATAATATAAAGATAATTATCCTTTATTTTAAATTTCAAATTTAAGTTATTTGTTGATCCTTGTGCAATATTTATTGCATTTAATTAGTTCCAATAACCATTAATTAAATAATTAATTACCGGCTAAATGCTCAATTAGTATTTCAATTTGCTTATAAACAGGGAGATTATAAAAGAGAAAGATGGAACACTAAAAATTAAAAATACTTTAGATAATATCATTGATTTATACTTTAAAGAATTATATAGTTTGTACCTTAAAGAATTTATATATTCTTAACTATGATTTATAATTAAAAAAAATATATGTATTAGCTATGAAACTACAAATAAAATGGAAGTACGAATTTAATAAATAAAAAAACCTTTAAGACTATTTATGTTGTGAATTTTTATTTAATTAAATTAGAGAAGTATATTTAATTCCATTATGTACATAAATATCTTAATATCAACTGTACTATTCATATATGATTTAGTTATTATTTTATTTATACAAATTAATAATTTCTCTTCAATTCATATAATATTATAATATATTTATTATATCCATGAAATATAGATTATTTTTTAATCAAAAAAATTTATTTCTTTTATTTAATCCAGTTATAATCACAAAAACTTTCTAACTAATCAAATTCGAAACATGAAAAAAATACTAACTAATTCAATTAAGTATATTAGTGTTTAATATGGAATTATTCTTGATTGCTAAAAAAAAAAAAAAAAAGAATTAGTCCTGCAAATAATTTGCACTTATTTAAATTGTAATATTAAATTAATTAATTATTATATTTAATTTGATTATTCTTATTAATTTTTTAATTTTATTACACATATTATGGATTTATATTCATTTCAATTCGCATTGTTATAGATTATATTGAAAATTCATTTTATATATATGGCTTGTGTGTTCAAATTTATGGCACCTGATCACAATTCAAGCTCATGGACAAATAAAAATTTTTTTCTCCTAGAATTTTCAAAAGTTCATAATAATCAAAAAAATAAAATGCTCTTAAATACAATGTGCTCAACTTTGAAAAATAATTTGTCTACATTCGAAAAAAATATAACTATTTATTAATTTATTGTTTTAAATAATTCATATAAAAAATTGAAAAATCATATTTTAATTACAAAAATACTAGAATATTTGTGTGTATGATCAAAATTCTATATATAGTCAGGCTAAGTGATTTAATTAGTAGTTTGTTATTAAAGCATATCGGATAATTATATATATAATGCATATTGCAAAATTGAATAATTATATTGTGCATGCATACGAAAGATTAAATAATTACATAATTAAAGATTACTAATTCTATAGAATAAATATATGCATGACATACATAACTATACTGCATGGTTTATTTCATAAAATATTAATGTACTAATTGAATCATAAGAATAAATATTTAGCATATGTACTAATTATGTGAAGCGAGAGTATATATAGTTATGTAATTATAAGAGATGTTTATATCATAAAATATTAAAATAGTAATTAACTCATAAGGAATAATTATAATAATTCTATTTCATTAAATTTAAAAAATTTAATATACTTACATTGTAACACCTTGAAATTTCAATTTGAAAATTGATTTAACTTAAATCAAAATATGATGATTTATGTATCAATATGTATTTTGTATTTTATCAAAATACAATTTTTCAATTATTTTTATATGAAATAATTAATATATTAAATTAGTAAATAACTTTTTTTCACTATAGAAAAATTGACCATACTTAATTAGAATGCATTTTTAAAGAAAAATTCTTATAAATTTATTATAGTTTTTTGATTTTTTATTTCAATTGTCGTGAAGTTTTGGCAAAAAAAAAAGTAATAACCCATTGGCTGGAACTTTCAAATTTGTGACTGAATGCAACATAATGAAGATGTAGCTAATCTATTTAAACCTTATTTATCAATTTTATAATCAATCGAATTTTAACAATATTTTTATTTCTTATTAAAAAAAAAAAAAAAAAAACATTAACTTGTTGAACAACAACCCATATAAATTTAATAGTTTTCTTACAGAATTAGTAAAATTAAGGGTAACATAGTCACATTTGGAATAGAGGTACTAATTCACGTCTTTTAAGAAAATCATTAAATTTATCTAAGTTACAATAAATTATTGAGTAAATTGACAATATTACCCTTAATTTTACTACTTTTCTAAGAAAACCATTAAATTGAAGCAATAATTATTGGTCATGTGTAAAAGGTAAATATGAAAAAAATATTTATTACTCAATAAAACCACAAATGTGACAAATATTTTGGAACAAACTATTTTTTTCAAATTTGACAAGTATTATGTAACGGATGTAGTAATAATTTTTGACTTCATTTTGCTTTTAAATGTCATTTTAAGAAAATTAAGGTAGTATTAATGTCACGACCCGTTTCCGTGGGCCGGACCGGCACTAGGGCCCAGGTAAGCTTAAGGCCCCCGAGACCCGTAGTAAGCCTGAAACACTAAAACTTTACCAGCTCAATATAATATTAAACATTCAGCCCATATAATTATATTGTTATCATACACGACTAATTGTATACAGTTTCTACAACTGCGGAGTCACTAACTAATAGACATACATAGATTTTTATACATCTAGATACATAGCAAAATATTTATTGGTCTAGGAAAATTTTCTTTCTAACTCTGCAACGAAAGAACATAGCTTAGTCGAACTAAAGAGAAACTTTCTTCCTGAAAAATTAAACAAGATATGTGAGCTTTCTAATGAGTAACTACTATTGCACAACACACACATTCACACAGATGTATATATATATATATATATATATATATATATATATATCAATCTAGTCATCCGACTAGTATATGCTCACGCAGCCAGTCACACAAAATGGCATGTCACCAGCACTCACAAACAATATCACCTTCAAATAATCACATCACGTGGAAATTAGTCAGTGGAGTCACCGAACCCCCGATGAGCCGTCCTCCCACATGGCTCATCCTCTCACATGTGCACCAGGGAGCCGATCCCCTATACTGGCCGACCGGTCTAATCCTCACTTGACCAGCCCTCTCATTGTTTTTCTATCCTCTCTTTTCTTTTTTCATACCAACAGGAGGCAACCCGGTCGTCTCCATCAAATCTAGATCATCAGGCGCTCACAACAGGAGGCCACCCTGCGGGCTGCGATCAAATCTAGATTATCAGGTGCGCCCAATAAAGAAGCCAACCTGTGGTTAACAGTAACGGTAACAGAAGGTGCACACGGGGGCGCCGATCTCCCATTTACCCGGCCGACGGTCCAGTTTCATAATTTATCATAATCAGGATCCATGCTTTATCGACCGTCCTCACAAACCCATGGTGACCCACTTCATCCCAATTCCACACAAACAAAGCACAGCAATATCACAACACAATTAATCAAACATTGCAATCAAATGCAAACATATTAATCAATTAGACATTGTAATGCAATGCGCAACTAAACATCCAAAATCAATGTAAATAAATAAATAAATAAATAATAGTATTGACAATAAACAACAATAATAAAATAAATAACAATAATAACAATAATAATGAAAATAAATAAATAAATACGTAAATAATGAAATGAATACTAAAGATAATAAATAATCAGAGCACTATATTTATTATGTACCAAATTATAGAACTAATCTAAATAAACTTATTAATTATGTTGTTAGTTAAAATTAGTCTAAGTTCTATCAAAATTTCGGCAGCACCTCCCCTAAAAATTGGACTATCTGCCTGCTCAAATATCATAATATTATCATATTTTTATCAAATCAATGCACACAGCCCATCCGTCGGGCAATCAATCAATTTAAAATCCCATCCTCCTTCCATAACAACAATATCAACACTCAACTTAAAAATTTACAAACTAATTCTAATAATATCCATATAAGATCATTTATTAATTAAATTATTAGCTTTACGGTAACTAATTTTATCAAATTTCGATTCTAGCCATTAACCAACTAAAATTCGCCTTACTTCTCTTATGCACAATCGGCTAGTTTTAATCTAATGGTTATCTAATTAACTAATTAACTAATTAACTAATTCTAATTTATTCTTTCTCCTCAAATCACCTAGTCATAATAACAATCATGTAATTTATTTGACAATGTTCTAAACTAATTTACGATTAATTTATCCTAAAGTCCTAAACCGGTTAACAAATCATGTTCGCTATCCAAATTCGCACACTAATCAATCTAATTTATTTACAAAAGACTATAAATATACATATATTTTTAAGTTAATTCAATAAGTTAATTTCTTGTTATGCAATTTATTCTATTTAATAACTCGATTAAATTCATTTGTCAATTAATTCTTTATATATAAAAATTAAGAATTGAGTCTTAGAACGTACCCATTGGGAATCGGGCGACGATTCCATGATCAGCGTGAAGAGAAGAGGATTCTGTCTCTCGGGGCCTCGCCGGAGTGCCGCTGACCGGTCACCGGACCGCCGGCCGCCGACCGCCGTGCACGGTGGCCGGAAACGTCAAACCGCCCAGAAATTCACGACGATCACACTACTCGACTCAAAATTCACCAAGGATTCCATTTCTAGTGTTAATTTCATGGGATCGGTCCTCTAATTGGCTGGATCGGGTCCGACAGCCGCTGCACCTCCTCCGCACACAACCACGTCTCAAGCTTCGCTGAAATCGTAAAGTGATAGAGGGAAATTACTCACAGCGTCGTGGAGAGTTGATTGGCGCCTGTCTCCTCCACTGGGACCGCCGGAAACCGTGTAGATCGCCGTAGATGGAGAAGAGCGACTGTCGCGAGGAAGACAGCTCCATCCGCGCCGCTACAGGCCCGATCGACGTGAAGGGAGGCTAGAATCGTGACCACCGAAGTCAGACGAACCGATCGCCACTCCATTCCGATCGAGTGGTGGCCGGAAGCGTAGCGCAAGGGGGAGAGGAGCCTGTCACGCCATGGAGGAGAAAGAAGAAGGGAGGAAGGGGAGGAGGGAAAGGAAAAGAAAAGAGAAAAGGAAAGAAAGTGGCTTCTAGACCATTCCGGTTCGATTTGAACCGGTTTGGTCTGATTTAATGGTTTGGTCTCATTTTGTTTGGTTTTCGAGTTTTTCACTCGATTTTCGAATTATTCGTGGGGTTTTCGACAATTCAAATTGATTCCGAGTCCGGTTCGATTTATTTGATTATTTTAGTTGGGTCATAAAACATTTCTTCAACTTACTTTCTAATAATACAACAATAATAATAACACTAAGTTAATTCAGGATAATTAGTTTATATAGTAGCATTCCATTTTATTTCATCAAAATTTCCAGACAGTCTGCTATTGGGCTTGGGCCCAATTCAAATTCAGGCTCAAGTTAAACTTTCTCGGTCTTAACAACCCATACTATCAAAAATTTGGGTTTTTGATTTAATAAAAATTCCAAAGTTTCGAAAATAAAAATTCAGGGTGTTTCAATTTCCCCCCCTTAAGACAATTCGTCCTCGAATTGAAATCTAGTAAGAGAGATTAAGAATGAACACACAAAGAATTTCAAAGCCATAAGAATTTACTTCCAACACCAAGGGCACAGCTCGAGAGTAATAATATGAACCTAGGAAAGAAAAGGGTCAAGTATTCTAATTGTAATTCCCTCGCCAACCATCTTATTTAGTGCCACCTAGCTAACACTCACAAGAGTTTGAGTTTATTACCTAAATCTTCAATCACTATCTTTAGACAGCTACTGAACTCTTTAGAAAATCTTTCTTGAATAAAATTTGGCAATAAAATCAGGTTTAACAGAAAAGTACATATCATATATCATAGATTTCTCTCAAAATTATGTAACTTCATTTGAAAATTTAAATTTTATTAGACATTCTTCTGTGAAGGCCAAACATAATTTACAAAGGCAAGCAATTGTAACTATGATTTACTTACAATCATAAGAATTAACTCGTTCAATTCACATGTGTTATTTAATAAAACCCTTATTAATCAAAACTTTTGAAAACTTGTTGCTTTACTTCAAAACTTTAGGCAAAATCATCTGCAATTTTCGCTATCTATTATATCACAGGCCGCTTCGAAATAACTGTTTTTGCCTCTCATCTATGCAAATTCGATTGTCCTTATAATATCTTTACTATAGATTAGTTCATCTGTTATACAGCTCCTAAATCACTGCATCCCTTAGCTATCTCAATCCTGTGAAAATTTTCACTCCTTCCACTTAACCATCAACTTCTCTTTCCAATGCTTATTCCTTATGTCGCCTTAATATTCATCACGAAAATTTAACTTTCATAATAATATCTCTTAGTAATTCGCACTTCCGTTCTCAACCTAAATCTCATCTGATAACCTTTCATTTTACTAATGTTGCCTAATCACCAATAATTCAACTTAGTATTTATTACCTATCTTAAATATTCACCTTTATCTAATACCTATCAACACAGATCTTTCAATTAAATTCCATTAATTCCCAACCTAATACTACCTTACCATCCAAATATTACATTAAGTTGATCTCAATAACTCCTCATTGTCCAGTTTATTTTTACTATTAACCTCTCACTTCCTGTTCATGGCCTAGATTAGAATTTACAACCCACGGTTCTAACATTTTAATTAGAACCTTAATTAAACAAAAGTTCAATTCTCTACGTGGAATTATTAACTCAAGATTCGCATCTACTTATCACTACCTTACGTCAATTTCATATTCCACTTACCTATTTTATCTATCTTTAGTCAATCAATCTTTCCCTTATTCAAGTCTAGTAAGGAATTTATAAGTTCCTCAAATTTATCTACCACTTACTCCTAATGTATATATTACAATTTGTTACCTATTATGTCTTACCCTTAAACTGTCCAAGTTCATTTCTATTGTTCTCTTTCTCACTTATACATTAAACAATCACATACTCCAAATCTTCCTTAAAATTCTATTATCCTCGCAATTATTTCATTTTATGATCTAATCCAATTGGCCCCGTGATATAAATGGACAGCTTTCAAAAATAATTTTCTATATAAATAATCAATTTCAAATTATTTATCATAACACAATTTGAATTTAAAATAAATAAGAAAAAATGGGGTTTTAAATTTAAAATGTCAGGTAAATAAAATGAAGACAAAAATAAAAAGGTTTATATTTTTGAATAAGCTCTAAAGAGATTCAGTAGCTGTATTAAAAACTAGACACAGATTTCTACTTACCTCAGAGTTATTATTTATGTTCATGAATCTACCATACCAATGAAGATCCTATTTATTCTCTACACTATCTTACTCACTGACAGGGATAGAGTTCACATGAAAAGTAGTGTACTGGGTGATCAGGCCAATCCACTACCATCAGGTATTACTCTATTCCCTAGCTTAAGGGTTGATAATTGCCTTAGCCCCTACAGGTATTGTGATGGGTTCATCCTACTATCCATTACTTTCACTCTAATCCTCAACTAGTTCTTCTATAGTTTATAGATTTTTACACAATAGGTGTGGGTTTTCCCACCTCATAGGGTCTAGTGCGTCCACCATCCCTAAAGAGGGGAATCACAAAGTTCCCTTCCTTATGTTGGTTACGGCCGATCCCAACATAAAGAAAGTTCTTATACTCCGCAGTTGTGTCCTAAAACCCTAACCTAAGCTCTGATACCAACTTTGTCACGACCCGTTTCCGTGGGCCGGACCGGCACTAGGGCCCAGGTAAGCTTAAGGCCCCCGAGGCCCGTAGTAAGCCTGAAACACTAAAACTTTACCAGCTCAATATAATATTAAACATTCAGCCCATATAATTATATTGTTATCATACACGACTAATTGTATACAGTTTCTACAACTGCGGAGTCACTAACTAATAGACATACATAGATTTTTATACATCTAGATACATAGCAAAATATTTATTGGTCTAGGAAAATTTTCTTTCTAACTCTGCAACGAAAGAACATAGCTTAGTCGAACTAAAGAGAAACTTTCTTCCTGAAAAATTAAACAAGATATGTGAGCTTTCTAATGAGTAACTACTATTGCACAACACACACATTCACACAGATGTATATATATATATATATATATATATATATATATATCAATCTAGTCATCCGACTAGTATATGCTCACGCAGCCAGTCACACAAAATGGCATGTCACCAGCACTCACAAACAATATCACCTTCAAATAATCACATCACGTGGAAATTAGTCAGTGGAGTCACCGAACCCCCGATGAGCCGTCCTCCCACATGGCTCATCCTCTCACATGTGCACCAGGGAGCCGATCCCCTATACTGGCCGACCGGTCTAATCCTCACTTGACCAGCCCTCTCATTGTTTTTCTATCCTCTCTTTTCTTTTTTCATACCAACAGGAGGCAACCCGGTCGTCTCCATCAAATCTAGATCATCAGGCGCTCACAACAGGAGGCCACCCTGCGGGCTGCGATCAAATCTAGATTATCAGGTGCGCCCAATAAAGAAGCCAACCTGTGGTTAACAGTAACAGTAACAGAAGGTGCACACGGGGGCGCCGATCTCCCATTTACCCGGCCGACGGTCCAGTTTCATAATTTATCATAATCAGGATCCATGCTTTATCGACCGTCCTCACAAACCCATGGTGACCCACTTCATCCCAATTCCACACAAACAAAGCACAGCAATATCACAACACAATTAATCAAACATTGCAATCAAATGCAAACATATTAATCAATTAGACATTGTAATGCAATGCGCAACTAAACATCCAAAATCAATGTAAATAAATAAATAAATAAATAATAGTATTGACAATAAACAACAATAATAAAATAAATAACAATAATAACAATAATAATGAAAATAAATAAATAAATACGTAAATAATGAAATGAATACTAAAGATAATAAATAATCAGAGCACTATATTTATTATGTACCAAATTATAGAACTAATCTAAATAAACTTATTAATTATGTTGTTAGTTAAAATTAGTCTAAGTTCTATCAAAATTTCGGCAGCACCTCCCCTAAAAATTGGACTATCTGCCTGCTCAAATATCACAATATTATCATATTTTTATCAAATCAATGCACACAGCCCATCCGTCGGGCAATCAATCAATTTAAAATCCCATCCTCCTTCCATAACAACAATATCAACACTCAACTTAAAAATTTACAAACTAATTCTAATAATATCCATATAAGATCATTTATTAATTAAATTATTAGCTTTACGGTAACTAATTTTATCAAATTTCGATTCTAGCCATTAACCAACTAAAATTCGCCTTAGTTCTCTTATGCACAATCGGCTAGTTTTAATCTAATGGTTATCTAATTAACTAATTAACTAATTAACTAATTCTAATTTATTCTTTCTCCTCAAATCACCTAGTCATAATAACAATCATGTAATTTATTTGACAATGTTCTAAACTAATTTACGATTAATTTATCCTAAAGTCCTAAACCAGTTAACAAATCATGTTCGCTATCCAAATTCGCACACTAATCAATCTAATTTATTTACAAAAGACTATAAATATACATATATTTTTAAGTTAATTCAATAAGTTAATTTCTTGTTATGCAATTTATTCTATTTAATAACTCGATTAAATTCATTTGTCAATTAATTCTTTATATATAAAAATTAAGAATTGAGTCTTAGAACGTACCCATTGGGAATCGGGCGACGATTCCATGATCAGCGTGAAGAGAAGAGGATTCTGTCTCTCGGGGCCTCGCCGGAGTGCCGCCGACCGGTCACCAGACCGCCGCCGCCGGCCGCCGGCCGCCGACCGCCGTGCACGGTGGCCGGAAACGTCAAACCGCCCAGAAATTCACGACGATCACACTACTCGACTCAAAATTCACCAAGGATTCCATTTCTAGTGTTAATTTCATGGGATCGGTCCTCTAATTGGCTGGATCGGGTCCGACAGCCGCTGCACCTCCTCCGCACACAACCACGTCTCAAGCTTCGCTGAAATCGTAAAGTGATAGAGGGAAATTACTCACAGCGTCGTGGAGAGTTGATTGGCGCCTGTCTCCTCCACTGGGACCGCCGGAAACCGTGTAGATCGCCGTAGATGGAGAAGAGCGACTGTCGCGAGGAAGACAGCTCCATCCGCGCCGCTACAGGCCCGATCGACGTGAAGGGAGGCTAGAATCGTGACCACCGAAGTCAGACGAACCGATCGCCACTCCATTCCGATCGAGTGGTGGCCGGAAGCGTAGCGCAAGGGGGAGAGGAGCCTGTCACGCCATGGAGGAGAAAGAAGAAGGGAGGAAGGGGAGGAGGGAAAGGAAAAGAAAAGAGAAAAGGAAAGAAAGTGGCTTCTAGACCATTCCGGTTCGATTTGAACCGGTTTGGTCTGATTTAATGGTTTGGTCTCATTTTGTTTGGTTTTCGAGTTTTTCACTCGATTTTCGAATTATTCGTGGGGTTTTCGACAATTCAAATTGATTCCGAGTCCGGTTCGATTTATTTGATTATTTTAGTTGGGTCATAAAACATTTCTTCAACTTACTTTCTAATAATACAACAATAATAATAACACTAAGTTAATTCAGGATAATTAGTTTATATAGTAGCATTCCATTTTATTTCATCAAAATTTCCAGACAGTCTGCTATTGGGCTTGGGCCCAATTCAAATTCAGGCTCAAGTTAAACTTTCTCGGTCTTAACAACCCATACTATCAAAAATTTGGGTTTTTGATTTAATAAAAATTCCAAAGTTTCGAAAATAAAAATTCAGGGTGTTTCAATTAATTAGTTTATTTCAAGTTTACCATTGTCTAGATATTTGCATTAAATTTTATTTCATTTAAATAAGCATTAATTAAAAAATAAATTAGTCAATTATCTTTTTTTTTTCTAAAATTGAGAACACTCAATTATTTTCTTAATTCTTGTGAAAAGTTAAAAAATGACAAATTTAACGGAACAGAGGAAGTAATAAAAAAATATAACATGAATACATTATAATATTCTCATGGGAATGAAAAATATAAATATAGAAAATTAAAACCTTTTTATTTGAAGATGGTCTAGGCTAAAGAGATTAATCTTCAGGATAAAGAAATTGGTCGCCTTTCAAATAGAACAATAAAAAAATTTTCTACAATATTATCCCAAACTTTGTTCTTTGGAAACTTGCTACACTCAAAATCTGCAAAGGAATATAAAATAATAAATATTAATAGAGGAATATGTTGCACTTGAAGATCTAATTTCTCTCATCAAAAGTAATCATCGATTTATCTTATATTTCAAACCATCAAAAAAGCAAAAATCACTAACATAAATAAAAAAAAAAAACTCCTTGCAATTGAGTAATAACTCCATAAAAGGAGAGAGGACACAATAAAAGCCTAATCTGAGGTTAACAAAAATACTCAACTCTATTTGGTACCAAAAACACTTAAAACTAGTTAACAAGGATAAAGGACAAATTAAAGGGACTATATCAAATATTTGTTTCAAACGAATACAAATCTTGAAGTTATTGAAAAGAAAATTAAGTAAACCAAAAGTGAAAAATAAAGGAACCACTGCCAATCAAATAAGATGATAGCTTAGGACAGGCGTAGTCTGCTCTCCATCTCGGATCCATGTGAATGCCCCCTCCACATGAATCAGACAAATCTAATATACATGTATGATCTATAAGTATTGACAGACTTTAGTCAAGCAGGGGTTAATTAACTGCTTGGACGCCCTCAAAAATCAAACTTAGAATCATAAAAAATTTGTCCAGCGTGATTTCCGTTAAGATAACCCTTTAGGGCTCAAATAAGATGATTAGTAGTGGCTGAAAGAAGAAAATTTAAAAAACACTAAAGGAGAGAGGGGTAAGTCGTTTTAGGATCACTTATTTGTTGTATTCCCATAATTAATCACATATGCTCTCACGGATCAAATAATGTTACCAAAATAAAGAGAATTGAAAAATTTTGAAGAAAAAAAAAAAAAAAACCTTACATGGGGATATTATTTTTCCGTTGCTAATATATTGATATAACCTTTTCTATTTTATTTCTTTTAAAGAGAAAATTTTATTACTTGTACGTTAGGGTTGAAAATTGGGATATGAATATCATCTATATTTGAATATAGAAACACTTATATCAGACTAAAGAAAATATTTTGAAAGAAAAATAACATTTATTTTTATTTTCAACTTGTGCGCGAATATACAATGGAAGCCCCCACTTGTTTTTTATAATTTAGTTTATAATTTTTTTTAGTGTGTATAATTATATTATTTTATATTTATTCCATTAAATTTTTATCTTTCACCGTCACTGAATTATTATTTTTATGTATTGTCTTTACTAATTTGATTTTTTTTTGGATCCGTTCTTATCCCGTTAGTTGATATATATATATATATATATATACAAGTCTGTATTTTAGGGATCTTTTCAATTTTGTCCAATTATTTTAATTTTATTGATTGATATTTAAAATAATTATTTTGCATCAATTGCGGCTAACTTTGCAATTTCCATTAAAAAAATGATTTCATGAATATTGGTAAGCTCCATCCCTTGCTGATTCATCGTTGGTTGGTCTACTACATCATTTAAAAATTGAGAAACCCCATTATTATCCAAAATGAAGCCATTTAATTTCATTATATATGAGAATTGGACCATTTGATTTACTTAGTTTTTTGTCATTTTGTTAAAACTAAATAATCAATATAAAACAGTAACCATACAATCATGCAATCATTTAAATATATGAATTAATTAATCTATTTATATCATTAAAAGCTATATAAATTTTTTTTTAAAGAAATCAAATTAGAAATTTCATTAATAGAAAATTATATACAGATATGGGATACATGTCAATACATTTCTATATTTTTGCTTAAGAAGTCTAATAATAAACCACTTATACAAAGAATAAAAGAACACAATATTGATTTGAAATATCTGATCGAGTTGACAGAGCATAATATTTGTGCTATCGGCGATCGCTTGCTCCACTTGATGGCTATTCATGGCCATTGTTCGACTCTATGGTCTTTCTACAAGTCTGATCTGATTAACTTCAAATTTCTTCTGAAGATCTGCACTTATTTCTACATAACTATCCAAATAATAAAAGATACTAGACAAAATCAACATAATGGTGACAACAATAATTCAGAATTAGATCTGAGAACAAAATTCCAATATATGGGCAACAACAAATTCCAATAATTGGGTGACAATAAAATTAAAAGAAATTACCAAGAATGTTGTGAACCAAGAAATTACCAAAATTGATAAAAGATTAGTTTAGGATATCAATTCATAAAATTAAAAGAATTGGTCAAATTGAAAATAAGAATGAAGTTCAGACTCTTTTATCATTATTATTAAGTATTTTAATTTGTAATACATGGTAAACCAGTCAGCGTTGACTCAGCAAGAAGTGAGATCCACTAAAAACCGCATTATCTCATTTTTAGTTTCAATGGAGGAATGCTTTATAATTGATACAAAATAATTAGTTCAATATATTGATTGATTCCTACCTTTTGTAGAAGATATACGAAGTGAAAGGTCTCGAGTTTGAGGTCCTCTTCACCATAAAAGTTATCATCAATTTGGTGAACATTATTTAAAAAGGAGGGTTGCCCATGTAGTATAGCCCATTAAGTTATTCCGGTCTATTGAATCTCCTATATATCGAAATATATATATATATATATATATATATATATTTGATTGATAAAATTGAAAAAAAGACAAGTTAATTTTTTTTTTTTTTAATCATTAGGAATTTTACCTTTTATAAATTAAAATTAATGCACATGTATCAGGGTTAAGTTGAGAGATGGGGAGTAAAAATAATTAAGAAATACTAATTATTTTGTGGGCGGATATACAATGGAAGCTCCCACTTGTTTTTTATAATTAGTTTATAATTTTTTAGTGCATATAATTAAATCAAATAAGTTTGCTAAATGTAAAATATATATATATATATATATTTTATAGTAATAGCCGATTGAAGACCATCAGCTGGTGTTCAAAGTTCTTTCATATAGTGTGAACATGATTTATTGTATTTGTATAATTCACCAATTGATGCAATAAATAATTATTATATATATATATAGATAGATAGATACATATTTGTTGCACAGGATACAGTCGTCCGTAAGTTGTAAGTTGGAAGTTTGGAAAGAAAAATCTCTATCAAAAGCTGGCAATTGACATCCTAATAATCAATGCAGTTCGTTGTGACTTGTATGATAAGCAGCTTTGAAATTTCTGATGGTGCTTGTCATAATCTTAGGAATATGATCCCTCACTTCTGATGGGACAAATAGACATGGAAATACTTGGTTTGGAGTGGGTTTATGGCCTACCAAACCAATGATTTTTTTTTAAAAAATTATTTCTACTTTGTTTCAATAAAAATTTTATATTCAACTAGGAATTCGATCCAAATAGATAAATTCCAACAGACATAAAGGTGAACATATCTTGCGTTAAATTGATAAATTGAAAAGAATTGATGGACTCAATTTCATTTTTATAATAGTTTATTTTGTTTATACTAATTAATTGAATTGACCAAATGTCCGTCAATTCTTTAATAGTATTAATCTTAGATCATTAAGTTTAAAAAATTTTGATAATTACTAATGGATAATGTGTATTAGAAACAATTTAAATGTTGATTTATAACAATAGATATAGTGAATAATTGAGGTCTAGACTCCAAATTGTGATTTTAGACATTTGGTAAGCAATTTCAATTTTTATATTCAATATATTAAAAATTGAGATTTTTAGTTATCAATAGTCAACTATGATATCTAACAGTGATTGTCAACATATTATATAATTTTATATTTTTCAATTCGGCTCAGTTCAACTCAATCATTTAATCTACTTACTTGCTAAAGTCTAATTTATAAATAAAATAAAATATATAACATTGTGATATTTATTTTATAAGTTCAAGGATTAAATAGGATATTTATTCAAGTTCTTGTGGTATAAAAATTAAGGCATTTTAAAATTGTCATCGAAAAACCATAAATTTAAAAAGAGTCATTCCACATGTAGAATTAAAATGTGCAAACTGCAATCCTCCAACGACTGAAAGGACTCAAATTTCCAACTCCTGATATAACCTAAATTTAAAAAGAAAAAGACTTTTGTTCTGAAAAAGGTTTGCTGAAATACTCCGAATTTTTATTTTCAAAACTTTTAAATTTTTATTAAATCAAAAATTTCGATTTTTGATTATATGGGCTTTAAACACCAAACAATCTTAAATTTGGGTCCAAAGTGTTGTGAGTTGGGCCCAAGCCCAAATATATTGTCAGAATTTTCGATTTGAGAACAGTTAAAAATTTTCAAGAAATAATATGAAAGCAATTTAATCTGTTATGAATATATATAAATTAATTATCCTAAAAATCAAATATCATAATTGTTCATATTTTATTTATATTGAGTGAATGGAGAAAATATTATGGAACCAAACTAAATAATTAAAATAAATCGAACCAGGCCTTAAAACCAAATTGATCTTTCGAAAACCAAACAAATAGCTTGAAAACCAAGTGAAAAAAAACTGCAAACCGAGCAAAAATTGAGGCGAATCATTAAACTAGACCAAACCGGTTCGAATCGAACCGGAATGGTCTAGAAGCCCCAAGATTTTTTTTTTTTTCTTTTTTCTTTCTTTTCTTTTTCTTTTCTTTTTCTTTTCGTTTCCTTCTTCTTCCTTGCGCCAGCGCCAGGCGCGCGACAGCCCTCCCCCTCTCTTTTTTTTTTGTTTTTCTTTTTCCGACCACCTGAGACCATCGCCGGCCTCGTTGTCGCCTCCTCACTGCAGCAGCCCTCGCTCTCTTCCCGTTCCGGTTGGCACAGTGCGCAAGGAACTGCGGTTTTGCGTTCCCATCGGGACAGTAGCTCAACCAGCCCTGTTCTTTCGTTTTTCCGACGACATTGCCCTTAGCCGGTGTGCAACTCCTTCAGCCATTGTTCCCTTCACTTCCAATCGAGCTAGCATCGATATAAATGGTTTTTGAGCAAGGGAGCTGCTTCCGGTCACTTTAACGGGGAAATTTCAGTATTTAGTGCGTTTTTCAGCTGGGTAAGTCGGATTTCAACCTTCTTTGATACATTTAGTGAATTGTTTGAACAAGAGTATAAATTTGATGCATGAATCAAGTTGGGTAGAGTATAAATCCCTAAATTTGCTACTGTTTGAGTGTGAATAATTAGAAGCTTTGATTTTACTCTTTAAATTGATTTATAAACTGAAATTCCTTATACAAGTGAATAAGTTATTTAGTTTAATGCATATTTTGGTGAAAGAATTGATAAACCTGAAATGGCAGCTTGCTATTTTAACTATTTAGCTTGAATAATTGTTGTGGTATAATGCAAACGAAGTTATAAATTAAGTTCTTAAGGGGAAATGGGTTAAGTAACATATAATGCATGAATTTTATCAATAACTTAAGATTTCTTTGATATATTGGCAACTTCTAGTTAGAGGAAATCATGGATTTTTGCTTGAACCAAGTTTATATTGTTAGAATAAATACGCTCTTCATAACTTGTTGTGGATGTAGAGGTTCGAATGACTAAGTTTGATAAGAATTGAGAAACTTTGGGCAGTGGCAGCAGTTATTTTCAATCATTTATATAGATTATTGCTTGATATGGAATTTTTATAGTAGTAGATTTAATTCTTGCTAGGAATTAGTTAGTTGGTATATCTTAAGTTGTAAAATTGGATTTCTTAATAGATGTATCCATTAAATGTTAGTTTAATTGAAGCATTTGTTCTTAGTGGCTAATTTAAAATTTAATAAAGGTATAATATGTGGTTGTTATCTTTAAGCAAGGATGAAGAAATGAGAGTTTGATAAAGAGTACTATAATAGTTAGACACTACGAAACTATCAAATGAAAGTAATTGAAATTAACTTAATGATACAAGTTTTATTCGATTATAATTATATATGTATTAAAGCTTTCATATGTTTGGCAATTAGCTATAGAAGCTAGTTATAATTATATGAAGTAAAGAATGATTGGTATTATCATTGGAACATAATTGGAGGTTATTGTAAGTTGTAAATTAATGGTTGAGTGTTGACATTGTTATTTTGGAAGGAGGATGGGATTTTAAATTGATGGATTGCCCGGCGGATGGGCTGTGTGCATTGATTTGATAAATATATAGTAATATTGTGATATTTGAGCAGGTAGATAGTCCAATTTTTAGGGGAGGTGCTGCAGAAATTTCAATAGAACCTAGACTAGTTTTAATGAATGACATGATTAAATAAGTTCATTTAGATTAATTCTATAACTTGGTACATAATAAATAGAGTGCTCTGATTATTTATTATCTTTATTACTCATTTAATTATTTACATATTTATTTATTTATTTATTTTATTATTGTTAATACTATTTATTTATTTATTTGCATTGATTTTGGATGTTTAATTGTGCATTGCATTACGATGTTTAATTGATTAATATGTCTGCATTTGATTGCAATGTTTGATTAATTGTGTTGTGATAATGCTATGCTTTGTTTGTGTGGAATTGGGATGAAGTGGACCACCGTGGGTTTGTGAGGACGGTCTGTGATATGGATCCGAATATTATATGATATTTGACCGTCGGCCGGGAAAATGGGAGATCGGCGCCCCCGTGTGCACCTGATGAAATGGATTATGTGGAAAACCACAGGATGGCTTCTTGTTGTTGCGCACCTGATAATCTAGATTTGATTGTAGCCCGCAGGGTGGCCTCCTGTTGTGAGTACTTGATGATCTAGATTGGATGGAGACCACCGGGTTGCCTCCTGTTGGTATGGAAAAGAAAAGAGAGAATGGAAATACA
Organism: Jatropha curcas; assembly: GCF_041381405.1. Classification (NCBI taxonomy): domain Eukaryota; kingdom Viridiplantae; phylum Streptophyta; class Magnoliopsida; order Malpighiales; family Euphorbiaceae; genus Jatropha; species Jatropha curcas. Next base: position 28,560 of record NW_028322618.1, read on the forward strand.
ATGAGAGGACTGGTCAGTGAGGATTAGACCAGTTGGCCGTATGGGGGATCGGCTCCCTGGTGCACATGTATGAGAGGGCGAGCCATGTGTGAGGACGGCTCGTTGGGGTTTCAGGTGGCGCCACTGACTAATTTCCACGTGATGTGATTATATGAAGATGTTTATGATTGTGAGTGCTGGTGATATGCCATTTGTGTGACTGGCTGCGTGAGCATATAACTAGTCGGATGACTAGATTAATATGTGTACACATTTGTGTGACTGCGTGTGTTGTGCAATAATTATTACTTCTTAGAAAACTCACATGTCTTGTTTGATTTTTCAGGAAGTAGGTTTTTCCTTTAATCGGATTTAGGCTATGTTTCTTCGGCGTAGGGCAATAAAGAATTTTTCCTAGTTCCATAATTATTTTGTTATGTATACTAACAGTTAGTGACTCCGCAGTTGTAGGATTTGTATACTTTTAATCATTTATTATTATAGATGAGATAATTATGTGAACCCATATTATAAATGTGATGCATTGTTAATTAGGCCCGAACTGTGGAATGTTGTAGCTTATAAATTTGGGCCGAGATTTAATAAAATATTGAGGTTTATCTTTCATATTCATATGGGCTGAATGTTGAAATTTTCTATCGAGATAATAGATTCTAGCGTTTCAGGCTTACTACGGGCCTCGGGGGCCTTAAGCTTACCTGGGCCCTAGTGCCGGTCCGGCCCACGGAAACGGGTCGTGACAAAGTTGGTATCAGAGCTTAGGTTAGGGTTTTAGGACACAACTGCGGAGTATAGGAAATTTATTTATGTTGGGATCGGCCGTAACCAACATAAGGAAGGAAACTTTGTAATTTTCCTCTCTAGGGATGGTGGACGCACTAGACCCTATGAGGTGGGAAAACCCACACCTATAGTGTAAAAAAAAAAAAAAAAATTGAAGAATTAATTGAGAATTAGAGTGAAAGTAGTGGATAGTAGGATGAACCCATTGCAATACCTATAGGGGCCAGAGTTGGTATCAACCCTTAAGCTAGGGAATAGAGTAATACCTGATGGTAGTGGATTGGCCTGATCACCCAGTACACTACTTTTCATGTGAACTCTATTCCTATCAGTGAACAGGATAGTGTAGAGAATAAATAGGTTTTCTAATTGTATAGTGGATTGATGAATTTTGGGTGATTAGGAATCGGTATTTTAGTATTCAGTTCGGCTACTGAACTTCTTTAGAATTTCTCTTTATTGTTTTATTTACTTGATATTTCATATTTAAATTTAAAACCCTGTTTTTATTTTGAATTTAAATTGTGTTATGATAAAAAAATTTGAAATTGATTATTTATATAGAAATTATTTTTGAAAAGTTGTCTATTTATATCACGGGGCCAATTGGATTAGAGTATAAAATGAAATGATTATGAGGATAGTAAAATTAGAAAGAAGATTTGAAAAGAAGAATAAGACAAGTAGTAATATATGTTTAGTTTTAGATAGGTGAGACAGGTAAATTGAATTAAAATTTGATATAAGCAAGTAATAGATAGATGCTAATTTTAAGTTAATAGTTCCACATATGGTACCTAATACTTGGTTAAATGAGACTAATTAAAATGTTAGCACTATGGTTTGAAATTGTAATCTAGGAGAATTTGGACAAAAGAGTAAAGAAGTTATTAGCATATGTAAATTAGACTCTTAAGAAGTTAATGAGATCAATTTGATGTGATATTTGGATGGTAAAGTAGCATTACCTTGGGACTAAAGGAATTTTGTTAGTATTGATGAGAACTAGTTAAAAGGTAAATATTTAAGGCAAGCAATAAAGGTTAGGTTAAAATGTTGGTGATTAGATAAATCATGAATAATGATGATTAGTAGTACAAAAGAAACTGAGTGGGCGAAATAATTAATAAGAGAGTATGTAGGATAAATAATAATTGTAGGATGAGATGTTGATAGTAAATAACTTATGAATTACAATGATAAGTAGTATAAAAGGGGAAGAGTAGATGAAATAATTGGTGAGAGTATTCTAATATCTTAAGGTATGTTAATGAGTAACTCAAATAGAGTAAAAGGTTACCCCAAAAAAAAAAAAAAAAAAAAAAAAAAAAAAGTCAAGATCATGAACCGAAACAAGGACTGTTAAAAGGTATTGTTATGAAATTTAATTTTAGTAATAAGTATTAAGGTGACATAAGGAATAAGCGCTGCAAAGGGTCAAAATCTTTAAATGAGTGAGATAGTTAAGGGGTGCGGTGACTCAGGAGCTATCTAATAGCTGCACTAACATAAGGAAAGAATTTTGTAGGGGGGAATAGAACTTGTATAGATAAGAACTGGGAGAGAGTGAGTTCGAGTCGCCCTGTGATACTATAGACAACATGAGTTACAAAGGAAAATTTTTCTTGAAATTTTGCTTTAAAGTAATAAGGTTTTCAATTCTTGATCAAGAAGAGTTCTAATAATTATGTGAGTTAATTCTTATTACCATAAATAAATCAAATTTCAATTGTTTCGCTTTTTGTAAAATTATATGCTTGGTTTTCATGAAGGAATATCTAAATTTTCAAAATGAAATCATATAATCCGGAATATATATATATATATATGCAACTTACTGCTAAAACGATTTTAAGATAAAACTTTAATCAAAGAAAGATTTTCTAAAGATTTCAGTAGCTGTCTGAAGAGAGTGATTGGAGAGTTAGGGAATAAACTCAAGTTTCTTGTAAGTTTTAGCTAGTTGGCACTAAGTCGGATGATTGGCGGTAGGAGAACAATCAGAACGCCCTACCTATTCCCTTCACTCGGCCTATTTTATTCGCTCTTGAGCTGACTTTTTAATATTTGGAGTATCTCCTATGACTTTAGAATCACCTATATCTCTGCTCCTATTACCCTTGCTAGATTTCAATTCGAGGACGAATTGTCTTAAGGGGGGGAGATTGAAATACTCCGAATTTTTATTTTCAAAACTTTTAAATTTTTATTAAATCAAAAATTTCGATTTTTGATTATATGGGCTTTAAACACCAAACAATCTTAAATTTGGGTCCAAAGTGTTGTGAGTTGGGCCCAAGCCCAAATATATTGTCAGAATTTTCGATTTGAGAACAGTTAAAAATTTTCAAGAAATAATATGAAAGCAATTTAATCTGTTATGAATATATATAAATTAATTATCCTAAAAATCAAATATCATAATTGTTCATATTTTATTTATATTGAGTGAATGGAGAAAATATTATGGAACCAAACTAAATAATTAAAATAAATCGAACCAGGCCTTAAAACCAAATTGATCTTTCGAAAACCAAACAAATAGCTTGAAAACCAAGTGAAAAAAAACTGCAAACCGAGCAAAAATTGAGGCGAATCATTAAACTAGACCAAACCGGTTCGAATCGAACCGGAATGGTCTAGAAGCCCCAAGATTTTTTTTTTCTTTTTTCTTTCTTTTCTTTTTCTTTTCTTTTTCTTTTCGTTTCCTTCTTCTTCCTTGCGCCAGCGCCAGGCGCGCGACAGCCCTCCCCCTCTCTTTTTTTTTTGTTTTTCTTTTTCCGACCACCTGAGACCATCGCCGGCCTCGTTGTCGCCTCCTCACTGCAGCAGCCCTCGCTCTCTTCCCGTTCCGGTTGGCACAGTGCGCAAGGAACTGCGGTTTTGCGTTCCCATCGGGACAGTAGCTCAACCAGCCCTGTTCTTTCGTTTTTCCGACGACATTGCCCTTAGCCGGTGTGCAACTCCTTCAGCCATTGTTCCCTTCACTTCCAATCGAGCTAGCATCGATATAAATGGTTTTTGAGCAAGGGAGCTGCTTCCGGTCACTTTAACGGGGAAATTTCAGTATTTAGTGCGTTTTTCAGCTGGGTAAGTCGGATTTCAACCTTCTTTGATACATTTAGTGAATTGTTTGAACAAGAGTATAAATTTGATGCATGAATCAAGTTGGGTAGAGTATAAATCCCTAAATTTGCTACTGTTTGAGTGTGAATAATTAGAAGCTTTGATTTTACTCTTTAAATTGATTTATAAACTGAAATTCCTTATACAAGTGAATAAGTTATTTAGTTTAATGCATATTTTGGTGAAAGAATTGATAAACCTGAAATGGCAGCTTGCTATTTTAACTATTTAGCTTGAATAATTGTTGTGGTATAATGCAAACGAAGTTATAAATTAAGTTCTTAAGGGGAAATGGGTTAAGTAACATATAATGCATGAATTTTATCAATAACTTAAGATTTCTTTGATATATTGGCAACTTCTAGTTAGAGGAAATCATGGATTTTTGCTTGAACCAAGTTTATATTGTTAGAATAAATGCGCTCTTCATAACTTGTTGTGGATGTAGAGGTTCGAATGACTAAGTTTGATAAGAATTGAGAAACTTTGGGCAGTGGCAGCAGTTATTTTCAATCATTTATATAGATTATTGCTTGATATGGAATTTTTATAGTAGTAGATTTAATTCTTGCTAGGAATTAGTTAGTTGGTATATCTTAAGTTGTAAAATTGGATTTCTTAATAGATGTATCCATTAAATGTTAGTTTAATTGAAGCATTTGTTCTTAGTGGCTAATTTAAAATTTAATAAAGGTATAATATGTGGTTGTTATCTTTAAGCAAGGATGAAGAAATGAGAGTTTGATAAAGAGTACTATAATAGTTAGACACTACGAAACTATCAAATGAAAGTAATTGAAATTAACTTAATGATACAAGTTTTATTCGATTATAATTATATATGTATTAAAGCTTTCATATGTTTGGCAATTAGCTATAGAAGCTAGTTATAATTATATGAAGTAAAGAATGATTGGTATTATCATTGGAACATAATTGGAGGTTATTGTAAGTTGTAAATTAATGGTTGAGTGTTGACATTGTTATTTTGGAAGGAGGATGGGATTTTAAATTGATGGATTGCCCGGCGGATGGGCTGTGTGCATTGATTTGATAAATATATAGTAATATTGTGATATTTGAGCAGGTAGATAGTCCAATTTTTAGGGGAGGTGCTGCAGAAATTTCAATAGAACCTAGACTAGTTTTAATGAATGACATGATTAAATAAGTTCATTTAGATTAATTCTATAACTTGGTACATAATAAATAGAGTGCTCTGATTATTTATTATCTTTATTACTCATTTAATTATTTACATATTTATTTATTTATTTATTTTATTATTGTTAATACTATTTATTTATTTATTTGCATTGATTTTGGATGTTTAATTGTGCATTGCATTACGATGTTTAATTGATTAATATGTCTGCATTTGATTGTAATGTTTGATTAATTGTGTTGTGATAATGCTATGCTTTGTTTGTGTGGAATTGGGATGAAGTGGACCACCGTGGGTTTGTGAGGACGGTCTGTGATATGGATCCGAATATTATATGATATTTGACCGTCGGCCGGGAAAATGGGAGATCGGCGCCCCCGTGTGCACCTGATGAAATGGATTATGTGGAAAACCACAGGATGGCTTCTTGTTGTTGCGCACCTGATAATCTAGATTTGATTGTAGCCCGCAGGGTGGCCTCCTGTTGTGAGTACTTGATGATCTAGATTGGATGGAGACCACCGGGTTGCCTCCTGTTGGTATGGAAAAGAAAAGAGAGAATGGAAATACAATGAGAGGACTGGTCAGTGAGGATTAGACCAGTTGGCCGTATGGGGGATCGGCTCCCTGGTGCACATGTATGAGAGGGCGAGCCATGTGTGAGGACGGCTCGTTGGGGTTTCAGGTGGCGCCACTGACTAATTTCCACGTGATGTGATTATATGAAGATGTTTATGATTGTGAGTGCTGGTGATATGCCATTTGTGTGACTGGCTGCGTGAGCATATAACTAGTCGGATGACTAGATTAATATGTGTACACATTTGTGTGACTGCGTGTGTTGTGCAATAATTATTACTTCTTAGAAAACTCACATGTCTTGTTTGATTTTTCAGGAAGTAGGTTTTTCCTTTAATCGGATT
>NW_028322619.1:0-20010 GCF_041381405.1 Jatropha curcas
TAATTCACTCCTTTACTTAATTACCAGAAACTTCATGGCTACATTGATGGTTCTAAACCAGCACCACCAAAAACTATCACCAATGTTGGGTCTACTATTTCTGTTCCTAATCCTGAATATGATTTATGGTTCGAAAAGGATCAAATGCTTCTATCTTGGATTCTCTCATCTTTAACTGAAGAAATTTTTTCATATATTTCTGGTTTAACTTCATCTTTTGATGTATGGAAGGCATTACCTCATGCCTTTGGTTCCGTTTCTCAAAATCGGTAACTTCAAATACACATTGAATTGCAAGAATTGAAAAAGAATGATCTATCCATATCTGATTATCTCCATAAAGCAAAAACTGTGGCTGATGAGTTACAAGCAGCTGGTCGCCCCATTTCTTCTGCAGAATTCAATGCAATTATTTATCTCAATATTTTTATTTGTCTTTTGAGGTACCCATGATGATTTGATCTTCTTCCTCTTCATCATCCGATGCTCCTATTTCAACATAAGATCGGCTTTCATCATCCAATCTATCTGTTAAATCTTCAACAACTTGCATCGGTTGCGTATCAACCCTAACTTCTTGAAATGGCTCCGATACTGCGAGTGAAGCAGATTGTTTGGTTTCAAGTGCATGAACAACTGATCTAGCCTTGATTTTACACACTACCATCCAATCGCAACGATCTCGTTTAAACGATGGATATGGGACATAGTACACCTGTGCAACTTACATTGCCAACACAAAAGGTTCATACTTTGTATATCTTCTTCTTTGATTAATATCTACCAGATTATACTTAGGATGAACCTTCGTGCCAATGTTTGGCGTAGGATCAAACCATTCACATTTGAATAAGATTGTGCACTTCATTAGTAGGCCTGGATATTTTAACTCCAAAACCTCAACCAATTTCCCATAAAAATCGTTTAACACGTCACTGTAGTTTGATCCCTTTATGCACACACCGTTGTTCATTGTCTTTTTGCTTCTCCCATAACCCTCAGTGTGAAACTTGTAACCATTTACAAAGTAGCCAGAGTAGGCATTAGCAACCGGTAATGGCCCCTTTGCTAGATCAGTAATAAATCTGTTACCAATATCGATTCCTGAGTTTCGAGCCTATGGGAAATAGTAATGACATGAGTGAGATTTAATAAATGTACATTCCATGCTGTGTACATTGAAAGTAACTTACATCATATTTGAACCATTCTGCAAATTCGGTGTCCAGCTTTGCATCAACTGCAGTATCAGTCAAATTGGGATTTTGAAGCTGCAAAAGATTGATATATTTCCTATTTATCAACGAACCAAATTAGCATAAGTATGATTTAACAACGGCCCACATCAAGTTTAGACTGTCTACATTATGTATACTTATGTGAATACTAAAATTTTGAGGCTCAAAAAGCCTGTTTTCCCGGACTGAAACAATCTGGCCGGACCAGAGGCCATTCGAAAAGTTCACCGAAAGTATGCCAATATGATACTTGAAACGTCCAGAAAATTACGAGGATCATGGAACTGGTTCTGGAATATTTTTTGGAGGTATGGAACTCCCGAAAAAGCCATCAGAACGTAAAACTAGCAAGTGAACAAGATAGGGTGGCAGCGCTACCGCCCTCCTCGGCGGCGGCTCCCTCCCTCCACGGCGGGGGCGCCCGCCCTCCAGCCCGGGTTTTCCCTATAAATACAGCCCCGAGCACTCAGTTTTACTCACTCAGTCTGTGTTTACGAACACTCTCTTCTCTCCTACGCTCCTTGCGGCTCTTTTACTGCTTTTCTGCATTTAGTGTAGGCTTTTATTACTCTGCTGTTGTGATATCTGGTCACTTAATTGAATTAATTTTAATTAAATATTCCCCAAACGAGGAGCTTAATCTGGAATTTTCAAGCTGAAGTTAAGAAGTGGCTGCCGATTAACTCACGTAATAACGAAACCCTGCCTGTTTAATTTAAGCATTTTGTGCATATTCTCTTCTACTCCAATTCTGAATTAAACTGCTGCATAAATGCATTCATGTCATCAATTTGGCAAATAAACTGCCTCAATTAAATATGATTAAGCTTAAATGCCCGGTTAATTAATAATCGTGGTGTTAAAGACTAAATCCGACAATATTGGCTAAAGTATCTAGTCAATTAATGACTATGGTATAATCGCCTTTATTTCGAACAGTCCGGCTTAAGCCCAATTAATCAATAATTGTGGCTAAATAGCCTTAATTAACCACGTTTTTGGCAACAAATTGCCTATAGCTTAATCAATCACATTTTGGCAATAAATTGCCTACAGTTTAATCAATCGCTTGTGGCAACAAATTGCCTATAATTCAAATAACCACTTTTTGGCGACAAATCGCCCAAATATCACCTTTTTCTTTGGCAATAAATTGCCTAAATTACATATCATCTTTTGGCATGAATGCCTTAATCATTTTGGCGACAAATCGCCCAATCAATTTTTGGCAATAAATTGCCCACCTTTTGGCGACAAAAAGCCCAAACATCAATTTTTGGCACAAATGCCAGTCAAACACCTTTTGGCGACAAAAAGCCCAAACATCAATTTTGGCAATAAATCGCCCAATCAAGCATCTTTTGGCAAACAAATTGCCTAAATCAATCCATTTTGGCTAAAAGCCTTCAAATAATCACTTTTGGCAAACCAATTGCCTAAACCACATCAACTTTTGGTAACAAATTGCCTAAATCAATCTTTTTGGCTAAAAGCCCAATCAACACTTTTGGCAACAAACGCCTAATCAAATCAATCAATTTTTTGGCAAAATGCCTAAACAAAATGCACGAAGCATACACACACCCATGCATTAAGCATACCCATTCAAAGCCCTTTTAAAAAGGCCTATCGAACTACGTCGACTTTGACCTTCCATTCAAACGGAAGTACGTAGGCACGTTTGGGATTTAACCCCGAGCGGCAAGTCGAAATCACTTAAACATTTCATTGGTCCAATCACATCATTTACCTTGCAAAACATTCATTCATAGGTTAGCTAATCAGCATGACATAGTCTCGGGATCCACCTCGGGTTCGCAAACTATGCCTTAGACATTGGGATAATTAATCTAGTAATTAGGTTAATTAAAATCAGAGTCAACTTAGGGTTTTTTCCTAGTTTACCCTAAAATAATTAAACAAGGTGGCGACTCACACATTCACGTGCATTTCTGCCCTTAGTCATATTCATTATATGCCTATTTTTGGGGAAGGGGTTCACAACTTACTGTACATATGGTGTAATCTCTTCGCAATTCAATAAAATATAGGTTTGAGCCGCTTGTATCTCTGCATCAGCCAATCGTCTTTTTTTTTTATTTACCAATCGTACGCCTAGGATATGTGAAAATTTTTAGATTTCCTTCAAACTCAGATTGTACGCGATCTCCTCCGTCATCGTTACGTGGCACTCTCCGATGCTTGGTGAAAACATGTTGGTCAAAGTAGTGTGAACAGAATGTGGAAGCTTCTTCCACCAAATATGCATTGCAAATGGATCCCTCGACCTTTGCCTTATTGCGCACATTCTTTTTAATTTTCTACAGGTGTCTGTCATTGTACAATGCCAATATGTAAGTATAAGTTCAAATAAATGATGTAATCATTAGAATGAGATGTTAGTGAATCACCTCTCAAATGGATACATCCATCGATATTGTACCGGTCCTTCTAAACGACATTCATAGGGCAAATGAACCGGCAGATGTTCCATAGAATCAAAGAAGCCGGGTGGAAAAATTCGCTCCAATTTGCACATCAATACTGGGATTTCTCGCGCTAATTGGTCCATATCATCGCATCGGATAACAGTCATCGTCAATTCCTTGAAAAAGAGACTCAATTCTGTCATTGCTTCCCAAATTTTTATTGGTAATAATTCCCGGAATGCCACAGGGATCAATCTTTGCATGAAAACATGGCAGTCATGGCTTTTCATGCCAAACAATCTGTACTTCCTCATGTCCACACATCTACCCATATTTGAATAGTAGCCATCTGGAAACCTTAATGATCGTAACCATTCACACAATAATTGCCTTTGGGGTTTATCTAAACAATAACATGCCTTTGGAAACTTACCAGTAAGTACAGATTGATCGAGTTCTGGTCAACGACAAATTTCCTTCATGTCTGCTCTCGCTTTTGCATTATCCTTGGTTTTCCCTTCAATGTTCATGACAGTGTTGAACAGATTTTCAAACACATTTTTTTCTATGTGCATCACATCAAGGTTATGACGGATAAGAAGTGAACTTCAGTATGGCAAATCCCAGAAGATGTTTCACTTTTTCCACCCGCTATTCCTGCCAATTCTTGTATTTGCCTCATCTGCACCTAACTCTGTAACTTTCATAAGGCCCAGATCTTCAATTTCTTGTAATATTTCAGCTCTAGACTTCACAGGCGGAGGGGGTTCAACAATAGTCATGTTCTTTCTAAAGCATTGTCGATTTCTCCTCCAAGGGTGAGATTCTGGTAAGAATTTTGCAATGACAATCAAACCAACATAGTTTACCTGCATTCTTTAGTGTAAATGCATTAATGTTTTCCATGCAATGAGGATAAGCCAATTTGCCTGCCGTACTCCACCCAGATAACATTCCAAATGCTGAAAAATCACTGATGGTCCAAAGCAAAGCAGCTTGCATTATGAAATTCTAATTGGTCGAATAATCGAATGTTTCAACCCCATATTCCCATAAATAATTAAGTTCGGCAATCAAAGGCTACAGAAACACATCAATTTTGTGTTTCGGATTAGTAGGGCCAGGAACAATAACACACAAAAACATATATTCATCTTTCATACACATTGACGGTGGTAGATTATATGGTGTGACAATGACAGACCATGATGAATATTATTGTCCTGATTGGCCAAACGGCTGAAACCCATCAATACAAAGCCCCAATCTCACGTTTCTCATATCAGTAGCAAACACAGGATGAATGTTATCAAAATGTTTCCACGCTTCAGAGTCTGACGGATGAGTCATTATACCATCCTCATATTCATGCAAAGCATGCCATGCCATGTGTTCAGCTGTCGCCTTAGATGCATATAACCTTTGAAGGCGAGGAACAAGAGGGAAATAATACATCTTCTTGAAAGCCTTCTCTCTTTATACTCTACCAGTCCCTTGACCCCGCCGTTGATATCTTGGTAGATTACAAAACTTGCAGTCTCTGAATTCTGAGTCAACACCCCAGAATATCATACAATTATTACGACAGCAATCAATCTTTTCTACGGGTAGTCCCAATCCCCGAACTAAATTTTTTGTCCGATAAAAATTATCAACCATTGAATGGCCTTCAGGCAACATTTCCTTTGCTAACTGCACAAAATCATCGTAACACCTTTCTGAAAAATGGTGCTCCGCTTTCATGTGTAGTAATCGTGCCACAACAGACAGAACTAAATGATTCTTGCATCCAGGCCACAGTTCACTGTTAGCTACACTTAGCATGTCAAACAATTGTTGTGCTGTTACGTTTGGCGATTCCTGCATATTATCCCAATCACATTGTACTCTACTCGCATCGATTACCATATCATTGCATTGATTACCATACAAAAATTGATAAGGCTGAACTTCTAAACTTACCGGAATTGAGTGGCCTGGCCCACTAGCAACTCGAGCTTCACCATGATGTATCCATTCGTAATAATTTTCCACGAACCCATTTTTGCACAAATGAAGTTTCACTGTATCGATGTCTAAGAAGGCTCGATTTCGACACTTCTTGTGACTACATGGACACCTCAACTTATTACCATCCATAAAGTTGGGATTACGAACTGCAAACTGTATAAACGCCTCCAATCCTTGCAGGAACTCTTGTCTTAATATCCCATTGACCTCGAACCTCTAGTACATCCAATCTCGATTATTTCGCATTTTTTTTTTACCTAATTAACAATGTGTTTATAAAGGGTAAATTATATGTAATTGCATTAGTCTAAACCATCCTTAAAACATGCCACTAATGTAATGTTCAATTTACACTTATAACTAACTAAGGTTATTTCTATAATAAGGGTAACTATATATAATATAAAATCACTAAGTTCATTTATTCAATACAAAGGTTATATATATATATATATATATATATATATATACACCTAGTATAATAAAGGTAAGTGTACTATTCCACATATTGAATTTTTTGGAAAAAAATTCGGCAGCATTTCGGCACAACACAATCAAATCACAAATACAAAGACCCTTCAATAAACACTTCTATATCATACCAACATTCTCCAAAGGCAAAATGGCCACTACTAGGCCTCCAATCCAAACTCATCATTCATTTAATAAAAACATATTTAAGAATAATAATGACAATAATATAAAATAAAGAAAAACACAGCCAAAACTTCTCAAGAAAGAGTTGCCAATAATTAAGAACATGTAATAACCCAATATTGCATTAAGTCTTTGATTATGTTTAAATTGCTCAACCGCCAATACCTACCCTGTACATTATCTTTTGGTACAAAATAAATGAATAAATTGTTCCAACTTTACTCTTTTTTTCCTAGTAAATAGTCAGAAAGAACTCATTTCTGAAAAAAATATATATTTTTCATTAATTTGGTTCATAGATAGACTCGTAAATTGGGTCTAAATAAGATGTTATCACGCAGAAATTGAACAATTATTGAAGAAATTCGGTTCTACACATTGAATTTTTCTGCTTCGTTATTATCCTTCATAGTTTTCATGAAGCTCAAGTTTGTGATTATTATATCTATATATATTTCGAATTATTTATAAGTTGTTAATTTTCACATAGGTTTCGGTTAATTTAAAATTCCATCAACTCATAAATTCAATTTAAACTTATTTGAAACTGAAACTTGTCATCTTTATATTGAGACCGACAGTTTCAGAACTTTGATTAGGTTTAGGTTAATTTAAAGTTCCATCAACTTATAATAATAATAATAATAATAGTAACAATTTTAATAACAACAATACTACTACTACTAATAATAATAATAATAATAATAATAATAATAATAACAACAACAACAACAATAACAATATTATTTTTCAATTAATAACAATAACAATATTAATAATAATAATATTTATAACATTAACAATAATAATAATAATAATAATAATAACAGTAACAATTTAATACAATAATAATAATAATAATAATAACAGTAACAATTTTAATAACAATAATAATAATAATAATAATAACAATAATAATAATAATAATAATAACAATATTATTTTTCAAATAATAACATTAACAATAATAATAATAATAATAATAATAATAATAATAATAATAATAATAATAATAACAACAACATTAACAATAATAATAATAATAATAATAATAATAATAATAACAGTAACAATAATAATAAATTGCAAAAAACACATAAATCGCAAAAAGAAAAAAAAATTCGAAAAAAACTAAATTGCAAAACTAATTACCTCAAAACGGTGGCGAACGGCGCTGAGGAGTGACCGGATCTGCAATGGAGCGATGGTGGCGGCGTCAGGCGGGCTGGAGCGGTGCCAGGAGGGGCTGGAGCGGCGCTGCGGACGGAGGAGAGGAGAAGGAGAAGAAAGAAAGAAGAAGAAAGAAGAAGGAGGGCGTCTGGCGTTTACAGCCCTAAATTTTGCGATCGACTCATCGGTCGCAAAGTTCATTAGTATCGGTCGCAAATTCTAATTCTACGACGTCGTTTCACTTCGCGACAAAATTGCGACCGATTTGCGACTCATACTGTCTGTCGCAATTTTGTCACAAATCGGTCTCAGAACTTATTCCTAATTTTGAAGCGCGCAATTTTGCGACAGAAATGTATTTAGTCGCAAATCGGTCGCAAATCCGTAGTACATGGGTCGCAAACTGAAAACCAAACTGGCGGGAATTTTCAGCACTAAAATCTGCGACTGTTTGTCTATAGGTCGCCAATCGGTCGCAAAATTGCAACCGATTTTAGTCAGTCACAAAAATCGGTCGCAATTTGGCGTTTTTTTTGTAGTGCTTGTTATCCATCCAATTGCAAATTTTTTTGAGGCTTGATATTACTCTGAACCTATATCTTTAAATGGTTAGCTATATTTAGCTTTAAGAGTTATTCTTTAAATATGCATTTTTTATTTTTTAGTTTTTGCCCAAGTTTCCTTGATCTAATCTAAATTGATAACATTAAGAGTTTGCAAATTTATATTCATTTGCTTGACCTATTGTATTTGGCCTCTTAACAAGTATTAATTTGAAAGTGGGTACTAAAATCCGAGTTTTAGTCTGAGTTTAAAGGCACAATTTTTCAAAAAAGTGCACAGTCTAGCTAAATGTGTGACAACTTCACATTTTGAAAAGTGCATAACTAATAATAACTCCATAGTGTGGTTTACAAAATAATACAACCATTATAAGGATTTGAAAAGGTGCACAACTAAGAATAACAAAGCAACAAAATGTCTTAGAGAAGTGCACAAATAATAAATTAGAAGCCCACAAACTGACTTATAGAATTTCACAATTGTTAACTAACATAGAGAAACAAAAACCATTGAAAAAGTGCACAACTAAAAACATGGCCACAAAATGGTTTACAAAAGTGCACAACTAATAAATTAAAAGGCCACAAAGTGACTTACAGAATTTTACAACCTTTAACATAGAGAAACAAAACCCATTGAAAAAGAGCACAAGTACTAAAAAATGGCCACAAAATGGCTTACAAAAGTGCACAACTGATAATTAAAAGCCACAAAGTGGCTTATAGAAGTTCATAACCATTAACTAATACATAGAAACAAAAACCATTTAAAAAGTGCATAAGTACTAAAAGCAAAAGGCCACTAATTGCATTTAATTACATAGTTCAACAAGAACCATTGAAAAAGTGCACAAGTACTAAAAACAAGAGGCCATTAGTGGCTTACAAAAAAGCAAAATATAATCAGAAAGTGCACAATTACTATCAATAAAAGTCCACATTAACCTATTTATTGTCATCATTCTTACCTAGATTAGCATTAATAGCAGCAAGTGTGTCCTCCACAATTTTTCCTACTGGGTCATCTATCTCATCACTTGCAAAAGGATCTTGAGAGTCAATAAACTTCCCTCTTGTCCATGGTTCTTGTGTAGGAGGTTGGGTATCATCTGAGTCTACGAGTACTTGACGATCACTACCTTCGGGCGCATCTTCACTTTTTTGGCCACTTTTTTCTCCAGCAGGTGTTTTAAGAATCTCAGAATACTGACCCATTTTTGGGTGAAATTACCTCAAATTAACAACAAAAGACTGTAGCTCTTCAAGTTTTGCACTATTTTTAGTGTTTGTTCACTGTTTTTGTCTATCTTTTCCACCAATCTGACCAAAAGAGTAGTAATTGCATTCAATTTTTTCAGAATCTCAACGTTATTGTCTGTAACTAAAGGCACTCTTTCAACCTTTCTTGGAAGAGTAGTTGGCTCCTTTAGTGTATAATTTTCATCTTTGGAACCCCACTCCAGGACATCATCAATTGGCCAGAAACTTTAGGAGTGTCCACCCCCTATCCCTTGACTTCACTATATTGCAATTTTTTAGATATTTGGCAGTAATCATATCAGACTTGTCACGACCCTTTTCCATGGGCCGGACCGGCATTAGGGTCCAGGTAAGCTTAAGGCCCCCGAAGCCCGTAGTAAGCCTGAAACACTAAAATTTACTATGTCAATGTAAATTTCAAACATTCAGCCCATATTATAAAAAAAATAAACCTCAAGATTTTATTACATCTCGGTCAAATTTATCTTATACAACATTCCATAGTTCGGGCCCAATTTACAATATATCACATTTCTAATATGGGCTGACAGAATTATTTCGTCTATGATAATACACGACTAAATGTAAGTAAATTCTACAACTGCGGAGCCACTAACTATTTGATGTACATAGCTTTTTATACATATAATTACATAGTTAAATAATTATGGAACTAGGAAGATTTCTCTATTGCCCTGCGCCGAAGAAACATAGCCTAAGTCAAATTAAAGAAAAACTTACTTCCTAAAAAAAAAATTAAACAAGACATGTGAGTTTTCTAAGGAGTAATAATTATTATACAACACACACATTTACACAAATGTGTAAATATATTAATCCGACTAGTTATATGCTCACGCAGTCAGTCACACAAATGGCATATCACCAGCACTCACAATCATTAATATCTTCATATAATCACATCACGTGGAAATTAGTCAGTGGCGTCACCGAAACCCTCGACGAGCTGTACTCTCACCTGGCCCATCCTCTCGATCGTGTGCACCCGGGGAGCCAATCCCCCATACCTGGCTGACTGGTCTAATCCTCACACGACCAGGCCTCTCATTGTTTTTAAATTCTCCCTTTTCTTTTCCATACCAACAGGAGGCATCCCGGTCGTCTCAGTCAAATCTAGATCATCAGGCGCACACAACAGGAGGCCACCCTGTGGGCTACCATCAATCTAGACTATATCAGGTGCGCCCAATAAGAGACCACCCTGTGGTTTCTATATAATCCATGGTATCAAGTGCACATGAGGGCACCGATCTCCCATTTTCCCAGTCGACTGTCCAATTTCATAATTTCATCATAATCAAGATCCATGCTTTATCGACCGTCCTCACAAAGCCATGGTGACCCACTTCATCCCAATTCCACACAAACAAAGCATAGCATTATCACAACACAATTAATCAAGTATTACAATTAAATGCAAGCATATTAATCAATTGAACATCGTAATGCAATGCACAATTATACATCCAAAATCAATGCAAATAAATAAATAAATAGTATTAACAATAAACAACAATAATAAAATAAATATTAATAATGAAAATAAATAAATAAACAATTGAATAATAATGATAATAATAATTATAATTAGAGCACTTTATTTATTATGTATCAAATTATAGAATTTATCCAAATAAGCTTATTTATTATGTTATTAATTAAAACTAGTCTAGGTTCTATCGAAATTTCGGCAGAACCTCCCTTAGAAATATGATTATCTACCTGTTCAAACATCACAATAATATTATATATTTATCAATCAATACACACAGCCCATCCGTCGGGCAACTCACAACAACACTTCCCATCTGCCACATTTATAACTCAACATCCGTTAAGCTCTTTCATCAACAAATAATCAACTCACATAAATAATAACTAAGAATTCTTATTTCCATGTCAAATCTTCTAATTATAATTATAGTTCATGAAATTTATTTGACAATACTCTATACTAGTTTACAATGACTGTTAGTGTAATACATTGTACATAATTAGTTTCCTTGTATGATGCCCTAGCTAGCCTTGTATATATATAGCAACTCTTCGTACTGTATTACTCACGGAATACAATTACATGGTATCAGAGCGCCGTCACAAAACTTAACCCTATTTCTCTCGTTTCTTCTCTTCGGCTATCTCTTCTGTTCACCAATGGCTGAGAAAATTCATCCTGCAACCACCATTACCAACATCAAAACTCATATCCCAATCATTCTTGATTATGATTCGGCTCAATATAATAATTGGGCTACCCTCTTTATCATTCACACCAAAGCAACCTTAACCCATGATCATATTTCTCCCAAATCAGATTCAGAAACACCCAAAACCCCTGCCGATCAAGCTCACTGGGATCGAATTGATAATATTGTCCGTCAATGGATTTATGGAACCATCTCTTCTGATCTTTTGAACACGATAATTAATCCCGCAGACACGGCATTAGATGCTTTGACTCAATTGGAAGAATTGTTTCAAGATAATAAAACATCACGAGCTCTCCACCTTGAAACGGAATTCACGAACACTAATTTACATGATTTTCCTGATGTTAAGGCTTATACCAGACGCCTCAAAGTCCTAGCAGATCAGCTGGCCAACGTTGGTTCCAAAGTCTCAGATCAACGAATGGTTTTACGTCTTCTCAATGGTCTCACATATGCTTATGATGGATTCGTTACAGTGACAAAACAAGGCGTCGTTACCTTCCTTTGCCCGGGTACGATCCATGTTGCTCCTTGAAGAAACAACAAAAGCAGAACGTGCAAAGCTTGATTCTGTGAATGCTTCTGCTATGCTTGCTAAAACCGCCACTGATTCGGTTACTCTCTCCAATACCGACGCTGCTCATTCTCTTCCTCCTTTTACTGGTGGCCGGCGACAGAATCAACGGGGACGTGGTGGTCGGAATGCTAATGGCGGACGTGGTCGATCTAGTGCAGGGGGTGGTCGTGGTTCTTCTGGTAATTCCTATGGTAATTCTTCTGGACATTCTGGTCGTGGTTTTAATCAACAGTCTTGGCATTACGCGCCTGTGTTTCCTCCATGGGGTACTTGGTATCCTTAGTATTCTCAACAACAGCAATGGAGTCCTCCTCCATGTCCGTATCCTAACTGGGTTCCTCGATCATCCAACTCCACTCCAAGACAGCCGGGTATTTTGGGTGCGCATCCAGCTCAATCTTTTCATACTGCAGTGTCTTCTTCCAAGTGACATTGATCAAGCGATGCATACTCTATCCTTACAGCAGC
Source organism: Jatropha curcas (assembly GCF_041381405.1). Classification (NCBI taxonomy): domain Eukaryota; kingdom Viridiplantae; phylum Streptophyta; class Magnoliopsida; order Malpighiales; family Euphorbiaceae; genus Jatropha; species Jatropha curcas. The sequence continues at coordinate 12,604 of NW_028322619.1, forward strand.
CACCAGAACATTAGTATATGGATAGTGGTGCCACTTCTCACATGACAGCAAACTTAGGTACTCTCACTTCTTATTCTCAGTTAAGCCAAAGTAATGGTATACTTGTTGGTAATGGTAGCAAAATTCCAATTCAGGGTTATGGTCATGCTGTTTTACCCCATACTAACCCACCTTTGCATCTTAATCATGTTCTACATGCTGCTAAATTAATTAAAAATCTTGTTTCCGTTAGGAAATTTACTGTTGATAACATGACCTCTGTTGAATTTGATCCTTTTGGGTTTACAGTGAAGGACTATACGACGGGGACCAGTCTTCTGAGATGTGATAGCACAGGGGACCTCTATCCAATCACAAATTCTGCCTGTCTTTCTATGTTTTCTGCTCCATCTACCTTTTCTGCTATTTCTTTGGATCGGTGGCATAATCGTTTGGGTCATCCGGGGATAGATGTCATCAAGTCGCTTAGGGACAATAATTTTATATCTTGCAATAAAGACAACATTTCTTTTTGTAATTCTTGTCAACTCAGCAAATCTGTTAAACTTCCATTTTATGAGTCTCATACTGTTACTCGTATGCCTTTTGATTTAATTCATAGTGATGTTTGGACATCTCCTGTTTTGAGTTCTTCAAGCCATCGTTATTATGTGTTATTTCTTGATAATTTTACAAATTTCTTGTGGACATTCCCGCTTTCTCATAAATCTCAGGTTCTTAAAGTCTTTCAGCTTTTCTGCAATTTTGTTAAGACTCAATTTAACAAACACGTCAAAACATTTCAATGTGACAATGGTAGGGGATATAATAATCAGTCGTTTCATGATTTTTGCCAAACAAATGGTATTATTTTTCGCTTTTCCTGCCCATATACCTCATCCCAAAATGGCAAAGCAGAGAGGAAAATAAAAACAATAAACAATATGGTTCATGCCCTCTTGTTGCACTCTTCTATTCCATCTAGTTTTTGGCATCATGCATTAGCTGTGTCTACTTACCACCTAAATATTCTTCCCACTAAACTCTTAAGCTATGCATCTCCCACTCACATTCTTTACAAAACCACTCCCTAATATAGTCATCTCCGTGTTTTCGGTTGTTTATGCTTTCCTCTTATTCCGTCTAATAAGATTCATAAGCTTGAATCAAGATCAACCCCATGTGTGTTTCTAGGGTATCCTTCTAATCATAGAGGGTACAAGTGCTATGAATTGTCCACCAAGAAAGTTATAATTTGTCGACATGTGAGGTTTGATGAAAGTATATTTCCTTTCTCCAATGTTTCTTCTCAACCGCCTATTGCCTATGATTTCTTGGACGATTCAGGGTCACCTTTAACCTTGTATCGTCTCCACTCTACTCCCTTGTCTCCTGCCGAGGTCTTACCGTCACCACACCAACCAAACTCATCTGCCCATGCTCCAAATATTTCCCAACCAGTCGCTCCATCTCGCATGACCACCAGAAGTCAATCTGGAATTTTTAAACCAAATCCAAAATACAATAAGTCCTTTCTTGTCACTACACCACACGTTTCCCCATTACCCACAAGTCTTCTATCCGCATTAAAAGACCCGAATTGGAAAAATGCTATGCTTGATGAATATGAGGCTTTAATTAAGAATAAGACGTGGGATTTAGTACCTCGTCCTGATATTGTGAATGTCATTCGCTCTATGTGGATTTTTAAACATAAAAGGCATTCTGATGGTTCTTTTGAGAGGCATAAAGCCCGTCTTGTAGGTGATGGCAGGTCACAGCGAGCAGGCATTGACTGTGACAAGACATTCAGTCCAGTTGTTAAACCAGCAACAATCCGAACAGTTCTCAGTCTTGCCGTTTCCAAATCTTGGTCCATTCATCAGTTGGACGTTAAAAATGCTTTCTTACATGGTAATCTTACTGAAACAGTATATATGCATCAACCTTTGGGATTCAAAGACCCCTCTCGGCCTACTCATGTTTGCTTACAGCGAAAATCCCTGTATGGTTTAAAACAGGTGCCGTGAGCATGGTATCAGCGTTTCACAGATTATGTTGCCTCCATCGGTTTTATTCATAGCCAAATGGATCATTCTCTATTTATATACAGTTCTGGTTCTGATACTGCTTATCTTTTGCTATATGTTGATGACATCATTTTGACAACTTCATCTGATGATCTCCGTAAAAATATCATTGCCCGTTTGAGTACGGAGTTTCCATGAAAGACTTGGGTCCTTTGAATTATTTTCTTGGTATTGTTGTTCGCAGGACTCCATCTGGATTATTTTTGATGCAACACAAGTATGCTTTGGAAATTTTAGAGCGTGCGGGAATGACAAACTGTAAACCAAGTCTTACACCTGTTGATACTGCTGGCAAGATGAGTGCTCAACCAGGCTCACTATGTTCAGATCCTCAAAAATACAGGCAATTAGCTGGTGCTCTTCAGTATCTCACCTTTACCAGGCCTGATATCTGTTATGCTGTCCAGCAGGTATGTCTTTTTATGCATTCACCAACTGAACAACACATGAATGCCTTGAAAAGAATCCTGCGTTACATTAAAGGGACAATACATTATGGTTTATCTTTGTCCAAGTCCCCTGAACATTCTCTTATCTCTTATACGGATGCGGACTGGGGAGGCTGTCCTGATACTCATCGTTCGACGTTTGGTTACTGTGTCTTTTTGGGTTCTAATATAATTTCATGGAGTTCCAAATGGCAACCCACAATTTCCAAGTCTAGTGCTGAAGCTGAATATAGGGGAGTTGCCAATGTAGTGTCTGAATCTTGTTGGCTTCAGAATCTTCTTCTGGAATTGCATTGTCCAATACAAACAACAACCTTAGTTTATTGTGATAACGTCAGTGTTGTATATATCTCAGGGAACCCAGTTCAACACCAATGGACAAAACATATTGAAATGGACATTCATTTTGTGAGGGAAAAAGTTCAAAAGGGAGAGGTCCGTGTTCATCATGTTTCCTCTCGTTATCAGATTGCTGACATCTTCACTAAAGGGCTGCCTTGCATTCTGTTTGATGATTTCAGAGACAGTCTTAGAGTTTGTTCCACTCCCGCTAAGACTGAGGGGGTGTGTTAGTGTAATACTTTGTACATAATTAGTTTCCTTGTATGATGCCCTAGCTAGCCTTGTATATATATAGCAACTCTTTGTACTGTATTACTCACGGAATACAATTACAATTGCATTATCCTAAAATCCTAAACCAATTAACTAAACATATTGGACTATCGCAAAATCCGCATACTAATTGATTTAATTTATTTACAAAGGACTAAAAATGTTCTATATATATTTAGGCTATTCCAATAACCTAATTTCTTATTATTCAATTTAATTTACTCAATTACTCAATTAAATTCATTAGTTAACTAATTCAGAATTTATACAAAAATTGAGAATTGAGTCTTAGAGCGTACCAAATGAAATTTGGGCAACGGTTCCACGATCCTCGCGAAGACAGGAAAATTATGTCCCTTGGTGCCTCGACGGAGGCTCGCCGACCGGCCGCCAGACCGCCGTGCACGGTGGCCGAAAAATCGCTCTTGCCCAAAATTTTGCGATCCACACACCCCTAGACTCGAAATTTCATAGGGAGCTTGATTTTGTCGTCCATTTGTTGAGCCCCTGGCTGGTCTAGCCGAACGGGCAGCAACAGCCGCTGCCACCATTACTGTCGATCCAAAGGAGGAGAATCGCATCTCACCCGCACTGCAGCAGCCGTTGGAGCCGAAAGGGAGGACGAAGGGGAGACCGCGTTTGCAAGAGGAGCCGGCGTCGCCGGAAAGTCGCGGAACAGGAGGCTCGACGCGATTCCGGTCGCGACTCCTCCTGCGACTGCTACTGACATTAGACACGAACGGAAAGAGGCGAGGTTAACACTACGGCGAGGTCGGAGCTTACTGCAGAGAGGAAACAACAGCGAGGAGCTCCGGTGGGCTGAGCAGGAAAGGAGGAGGGGAGAAGGAGCGGAGAAGATCGCGCGGAGGAGGAGAAGGAAAGAAAAGAAAAAAAAAAAGATGGTTCTAGAGAACTCTGGGCCATTCAGGTTCAATTCAAATCGGTTTGGTTCAATTCAATAATTTGGCCCATTTTTTGCTTGGTTTGCAGGTTTTTCACCCGGTTTTTGAAAAATTAATTTGATTTTCGGGTCCGGTTTGATTTATTTTTGTACTATTTCCCGAAAATTTTAACTGTTCTCAAACCGAAAATTTCGACAATATTTTTGGGTTTGGGCCCAACTCGTAAAACTTTGGACTCAAATTAAGATTGTTCGGTGTTTATAGCCCATATAGTTGAAAATCGAAATTTTTGATTTAATAAAATTTTCGAAAGTTTTGAAAATAAAAATTCGGGGTATTTCAAGACTGCTTGATTTTCTCTCCTTTTTCTCCTCCCATATCAACACCACTAGCAATAATGCACCTGAATATTAACCTAGCATATAATAAGTGTACAAAATTTTTTCTACTCGTATACTTCTCAACAATCATAATTTTGTGGATGGTAGTTATATTTTGCAATATAATTGAAGCTACATTCAAATTTTTTATAAGAATTATATGCCACAAAATCACAATTTCATCATCTGCGACATTGTCCTTACTTCCATATTTGGGCAATACATTTTTTGCCACAATTAGATGTATCAACCTAGGTATGGCCTTCTTTTTTGTTGCCACAGTTTCTTCTTTATCCTTAAACAGTACATTCTTCTTAAACCCTGTGACATCTTCTGTGAATGCTTTACCATCATTAGCAAAAAGAGATTCAAATTCAAGTATTGGGATATTTGCAACTTTTTGTAAATTAGACTCATTAATTCTGACTTCTACACCCTTTACTATCGAAACTAAATCAACCTTAATCCCCTCAGCAGTTTTAAGCTCTTCCACAATCATCTTTACTTTCTCACCATTATCGCGATAGCAGCCACAATCTTAAGCGTCCATTTCCAGAAACAACAAAATTGATCCCACTAACGAGAATATTTGCACTTCATGTTTGTAGCTAATTTCTGATTTTGGTGGTTGATATTATGCATTATGATGGGATGGGATGGGTTTTAGTTATAATGGGATTACATGGGATCTTTTCTTCTGAATTTTTATTTAATTTCCTTTCAAATGGGATTTTTTAAAGTTTTTTGTTTCACTGATTTCGGTACATTTATATGCTTATTTAATTTTTGCCTTTTCGTAATAATTTTGAAATTTTCTTCTCTCCTCAATTTTATTTTCATAACTAAGTTTAGTTTCTGTTATTTCTTCTGGTTTGTCAATATCAATATCTTCCTCATTATTAAATTTTTATTTTCCTAAAAAAATATTGAATTTTTGTTATTTTTTGAAATAAACTATTAAACTTTTATTACTAGTTTCAAAAGAGAATGGCATTCTGCAATTTTCATAGCAGGTGGGTTATCCATATACAATTTCTATAGAATGCCGAAGTGCCACTGAAATGATTTTCAGCCATTATTTTCATTAGGGGAGCGACTAGGCTTTGTTCAGTGAAATCATTTGTCCAGAGGACCTCAACCTCGTTTAGCTCAAAGCCATTTCCATTTTCATCTTCTACGCTGCGGTTGGCACTGCAAAAGGGAAGGTGTTAAGGAAATGATGGTGTTTTGATATTGTAGAGGAGCTTGGGTTAACTTAATCCAAGCTAGCTTGGTATGTCCCATTTTAATAGCATTCTATTCAAAATTTAGCTAATTTTGATTTTAGAGTGATAATATTATAAAATTTTTAAATTCGGATGTCAAGGAGACGAAGTCAAGGCATAATTGACTCGGACCTGTTCTAAAAAAGTCGAGGCATTACGGTCGTGTCAGATTAAGTGTTTTTGCAACAAATCACAAATTTCAGCCATTTTTTATAGGTAAGCCATAATTTCCATACTATTTTGTTATCCAATTATCTTGTACATGTTGAGGGGCATGGTCTAAAACATCTAACATCAAACACATATTAGGATATGCAGAAACTACCATCACAAAAGTTACGAATTTTTTGCTCATCTTGCAAAGACCCATATCATTTTGTCCCATTAAACTTCAACCCATTTTGACAGTGATTTTCACAAGTGTACGAAATCGCAACAAGTAATATAGAATTAGTAGAGTATCATTCCCATGAGGATTGTATACCAAGTAACAAAATTATATTAACATACTATTATTTAAATGGCAATAAGTGCAGTTATTTTAAGAAATTACATTCAACAAATAAAAGAGAATAAAAAGAAATCAAGCGGAGCAATTTTGATTAAAAAAAATCAAGGTTTAAAAACTACAAGGGATTTTAACTTCACTTAATTCTATCCAATTTATTTTATTAGTTCGTTAATCAATTTTAATTGTTCAAGTAGGGGAAACAACCCTAAAATCACTAACAAGCTCTTCCGATGTATTGTTAGCTATTTTAACTCAATCTAATTACCTATCTTCCAATAGTGCAATCAAACATGAATTAAATCATTAAGTTTTATGGTTTGTTTTGTGAATTCATAACCTAAGGTCATTAACTTATGAAAATCCCCCATGAGTCAAACCATATAGCTTCTGCATCAAGTTATTATTCTCATGTAATTTATTATCTTTTTCATATCAAAAACCCTTCTCCCGATAGTGATTAATGAAATAAATCAATCCAGGAGAGAAACTATGCCTGAAAGTGTTAAGTTCAATAATAAATTATATTTTAAACGAAGAAAAGCAAATCTAATATTATAAATTGGAAAAGAAATTAAGCTACATCAAATCCCTAGTATGAGAATATAGTTCGACATAGTAATTAAATAAAACTCAATTAAATTTGAAAATAATTCCAGAATCAATGTGAATAATGGAAAATAAAAACAAGATTAAGAGTTTAGAGAGAAAAACTAGTCAACAAATAGTGTGGATGACTTCCTTGAATCTTGACACAATTCTTGATCACTTGAAGTCTTAGAGAGAGAGAAAAAAAATAGAAGAAAAGATTAGGGAACTAAAGATATCTCTACAATGAATTGGTTCTCTCTTTATATATACTTCCTAGGAGAAAATCCGACTTCATTTAGGAAATAGAGTTTCATTAAGTAAGAAATCTTTTGGAAATAGGAAATTATTTGGGCTTTGAATTTCTTCTCAATTAGGACTCTCCCATGCACCTAAATAGGATTAGAAATTGATTTGCACGTCAAGAAATCATCTTATGTGGGGCCATGCAAGTGGTAGGGATTGGCTGGCTTTCTCAACTTAAAATAAAACTTGATTTTCCGCACGGGTGTGCTCTTCGGCACGGTCTGGGTGTGCCAGAGCCGGAGTTCTAAGGATAGTTCAGCATGGGCCGTGCTCAGGGGCACATCTAAAGAGGAATCTGTGGCACGAGTGTGCCACATAGCACAGC
>NW_028322620.1:0-45739 GCF_041381405.1 Jatropha curcas
CAATACAAAAAGTGGATATTTCATCTTGGAGCTCACGGAAATATGACCGCTTATTTTGAAAAAAAATAAAAAAAACCATTGTTTATCTCTTCTGAGACCCCTTTGAAAATGAGCAAAGACCGACCCTCCCTCTCTCTATATATATTTATTTATCAGAAAGTTGAAAAATAAAGAAGGAAAATAAAAATACAAGGAACTTGGTGAGAGAAACACAGAGCTGCATATTACTTGGATCAAAGTTTTTCTGCTCAGGTACTTCATACTTTTTCTTTTCTTTTCCGTTTCTTTTATTTGAATCTTTTCTTTTTAATTCATTTTTAAATTTATCAAGAAATGAATGAGATGTATCGTAATCGAGGGCCGGATTAGGGTTTGCTCTGCTTCTGCTTAATCAACATAAGGAATGAATTGAAAATCCCTCAATGAATTTGTTTAGTCGGAACTGAATTTTCAAATGAAAATTGCGATTTAGATTTTATGTAAAGAATTTATTACTAAATATTTGTTTGATTTATTTCTTAAAAATTTTGGGTGCAGTTTGAATCGATTGAATTTGGGGTTCTCTTTCCATTTTCTTGTGAATTTTTGTTGTGGAGGATACAGGTAATTTTGGTTGTACTTGTTATCGGAGTATGAGCTTTCCATCCCGAAGTGATCAAAGGGATAGGACTAATAGATCGCAGAATGCTCGTCAAACATGGGTCCCAAGAGGATCTGGCCCAACTGTTGCTGTGAATCGACCGACAAGCTTCAATTCAACCCCTGAAAGGAATGATGGTGGGCACCCCAATCATTCTTCTGTGCCATCCAATCCTAGGCATGGTGGCAATGCCAATATTAATACCAATTCCAACCCCTCTAGAGGGGGTCGAAAGACTTGGCCTACGAATCACAGGAGAGACAGGGAGAGGAGCCAGACTCAGGAGGTTGAGTTGAAAGATCCCAATATGCCCCAGCTTGTGCAAGAAATTCAGGACAAACTTGTGAAGGGTACTGTTGAGTGTATGATCTGTTATGACATGGTGCGGAGATCTGCATCTGTTTGGTCTTGCTCGAGCTGTTACTCAATTTTTCATTTGAATTGTATTAAGAAATGGGCTCGTGCTCCTACCTCTATTGACTTGTCAGCTGAGAAGAGTCAGGGTTTTAATTGGCGGTGCCCGGGTTGTCAGTCTGTGCAGCTCACATCGTTGAAGGAGATTCGATATGTTTGCTTTTGTGGGAAGAGGACTGATCCACCATCAGATTTGTATTTGACCCCACATTCCTGTGGCGAACCATGTGGGAAGCCGCTTGAAAGGGGAGCTTTGGGCTCTGGTGAGAGTAAAGAGGATCTTTGTCCTCATGTTTGTGTCTTGCAATGTCACCCAGGCCCCTGCCCTCCTTGTAAAGCATTTGCTCCACCGCGGATGTGTCCTTGTGGGAAGAAAATAATCACAACAAGATGTTCAGATCGTATATCTGTCCTTACGTGCGGTCAACGATGTGATAAGCTTCTTGAATGTGGCCGTCATAGATGTGAGAAGATATGCCATGTCGGTCCTTGTGATCCTTGTCAGGTTCTAGTCAATGCTTCATGTTTTTGCAGAAAAACATTGGAAGTTGTCCTATGTGGAGACATGGCTGTAAGAGGGGAAGTGAAAGCTGAAGATGGTGTTTTCTCTTGTAACTCAACATGTGGAAAGATGCTAGGTTGTGGAAATCATACATGTGGCGAAACTTGCCACCCAGGCTTTTGCGGGGACTGTGACTTGATGCCAGGCAGGGTGAAGTCTTGCCATTGTGGGAAAACAAGTTTGCATGTGGAAAGAAAGAGTTGTTTGGATCCAATTCCAAATTGTACAAATATATGTGGTAAACCCCTTCTGTGTGGAATACACCATTGTAAGGAGGTGTGCCATGCTGGGGCTTGCCCACCTTGTCTGGTTTTTGTTACACAAAAATGTCGCTGTGGATCAACCTCTCGAACTGTAGAATGCTACAAAACAAGTGCAGAGAATGAAAAATTTACATGTGAGAAACCTTGCGGTCGGAAGAAGAATTGTGGTAGGCATCGATGTAGTGAAAGGTGCTGCCCTCTTTCCAACCCACATAATGTTCTCTCTGAAGATTGGGATCCGCACTTCTGTCAAATGGCATGTGGAAAGAAACTGAGGTGTGGGCAGCATTCTTGTGAATCATTGTGTCATAGCGGCCATTGTCCACCTTGCCTGGAGACGATATTCACTGATTTAAGCTGTGCATGTGGGAGAACTTCAATCCCTCCTCCTTTGCCATGTGGTACACCTCCTCCTTCATGCCAGCTTCCTTGTTCAGTTCCTCAGCCTTGTGGCCATTCAGCTTCGCACAGCTGCCACTTTGGAGACTGCCCGCCTTGTTCAGTCCCTATAGCAAAGGAGTGTGTTGGTGGGCATGTGGTTCTTGGGAACATACCTTGTGGTTCAAAGGATATACGATGTAACAAGCTCTGTGGTAAGACCAGGCAGTGTGGCTTACATGCATGTGGCAGAACGTGTCATCCACCTCCCTGTGATCCTTCCTGCGGAACTGAAGCAGGTTCAAAATCTTCTTGTGGGCAGACTTGTGGTGCTCCTAGAAGAGATTGCAGGCATACTTGCACTGCTCTTTGTCATCCTTCTACTTCTTGTCCTGATGTGAGATGTGAGTTCCCTGTCACAATTACTTGCTCCTGTGGGAGGATAACAGCATCTGTTCCTTGTGATGCTGGAGGGAGCAGCAGTGGTTTTAATGCTGATACAGTTTTTGAAGCATCAATTGTTCAAAAATTGCCTGTACCACTACAAACAGTGGAATCAACTGGCAAGAGAATTCCTCTTGGTCAGAGGAAGCTTATATGTGATGATGAATGTGCTAAGTTGGAGCGTAAAAGGGTTCTTGCTGATGCTTTTGACATCACTCCCCCAAGTCTTGAGGCTCTTCATTTTGGTGAGAATTCTGCTGTGACAGAGCTGCTTGCAGACCTGTACAGACGTGATCCAAGGTGGGTTCTTGGTGTGGAGGAGAGGTGCAAGTACTTGTTACTTGGAAAGACTAGAGGATCTTTAACTGGTCTCAAGGTTCATGTTTTCTGCCCTATGCTGAAGGATAAGAGAGATGCAGTTAGACTGATAGCTGAGCGGTGGAAGCTTGCAATTTATTCTGCTGGTTGGGAGCCAAAGCGTTTCATTGTGGTGCATGTTACACCCAAATCTAAGCCCCCATCTCGTGTGATCGGGGTTAAGGGTACCACCACTTTAACTGCTCCACATCCACCTGCATTTGATCCTCTAGTGGATATGGATCCCCGGCTTGTTGTTTCTTTTCTAGATTTGCCAAGGGAAGCAGATATAAGTTCGTTGGTTCTTAGGTTTGGTGGGGAGTGCGAACTGGTTTGGTTGAATGATAAGAATGCACTGGCTGTATTTAATGATCCAGCTCGTGCTGCTACGGCTATGAGGAGGTTGGATCATGGATCAATATATCATGGGGCTGTTGTTCTTCAAAATGCTGGTGCATCAGTGGCTTCGTCAGCCACTAATCCTTGGGGAGGAGCAGCAGGTACTGCCAAAGATGGGAGGAGCAGTAGCAGCTTTGAAGCCATGGAGAAAGGCTGTAGTTCTGGAGCACGGTAGGAGGGAAGATTCATGGGGCAGTGAAGAATGGTCTCATGGATCAGCTGATGTTCAGGCTTCTGCATGGAAAGGGAAAGAAGCTCCAATTGCAGCTTCAATTAACCGGTGGAGTGTCTTAGATTCTGAAGTAGCTGTTAGTTCATCTGCTGCATCTGTGAGGACTGAAGATCCAACCAAACGAGCTGGCAGCTGTTCCAATTCAGCAACTGAGGAATCAAATGCAACAAACATTTCAAATATGCCGCTTGGAAGAGTTTCAAGTCAAGCAGAGTTGTCTGAAGTGGTGGATGATTGGGAGAAAGCTTATGATTCTGAGAATATACAATAAGGTTAATATGATTTTGGAATATGTACAAGACGGGTGGCATTTAGTTTGCACCTGTTCTACCCTATTTTTTGAAGTCAACCATTTTGCTCGTTTCCTTTTATTTTTATTTTTCTCTTATACTTTTCTGGTTGGTTTAAGGAGTTCCATCACCAATTCAATCTGTGTGTTCAATGTTTTTCTTTGACCTTTTTTGGCTTAGTTTTTGAAGTCTATGCATTAGATTGGAGGATGCATATGCATCTGGTTGTATGGAAGAATGTTCATTCTGTAAAGTTGAACTTCTTGCTATGGTTACTCATATTGGACTTCTGAAATACGATTTCTTTTTCCTCAAAGCTTTTTAATATCAACCTAAGAGCCCCATATTCTAATTGAACATCTGGCTCGAGCTTTTAGTATCAATTTTTGTTTGTCTATCATGTTTTATGTTTTATGCACCAATTTAAACTGGCATGCATCTTCTTTAGGGTTTCCCTTGTCACTAAGTTGAATGTAGCCTGTTACTAAATTGGCTTTTAGCTCAGTTTTTCAGTATTCAAAAGGATGTTTCGTATGTAATTGATAATACATCGATTTTATCTGTATTGTCCTATTTAAATGTAACTGACTAAAAAATGATATAGTGGGTTCCAAACATAAATAAGGAATATAAAAGTTTATTAATAAACTCAGCAAAAATTTGAACTTGGCCAATCTAAATCAAGTTAATCTGACCTAACTGATACATCCGGGCATAAAACGTAATATCTTAAAAAGGGTCAAAATGGTTGATTAATAAAATGCCATGTGCATCAAATTTTCCTCAAAGGAGAAGCCATGTGATGTGTCTTTATATGCTAAAGAATTTTGATTTAAAAATGATACCATGCCGTCCCTGTCCGTTCGGCTTTCCCTCTCTGCAACCATTAACCAAAACCAAAAAAGTTATCAGTCAACAAGTTATAGTAAGCTGTTTCTTTCTTCTAGATCTTCCACTTCATAGTTTACTACGTTATTTCACATTGCATTGGTTCCTCCGTTACTCTTTCTCTTCTATTGCTCATTGTTGGTTTCATATATTTTCTCTTCACTTTAAAATATCTGTTTTATCTGTAAATAATGGATCATCTTGGTAGCCCTGGTATGTGCTCTGCTGGATTGAAGGTATCATTTCTTGCTCCTTTTTAGCATATTTTGGTTTTTTGATATATTTTGTTGTGTTCACTGTGATTAATCTTGTTCTTTCTTTATGTTTTGTGTATTCTGATTATTCTCTTTTTAAATTATCCTTTTGGCAAACAAGTGAATGCGGTTCTTTTGTTTTGTTAAATACTATCTTCACTGCCAGATATTTATCTTTGTATCAAATTAAATTATGAAGAAAAAATTGAAAATATGCCTTCTTCCATCTTCAGGAAACTCTGGGTTTAGTTTGTTAAACTGAAATTGTAGGCTTGGCAAATTGATTGATGATGGATCATTTATTCTTATTGGTGGCTGATTAGACTGCCTCTAGTCTTCTATTTTTGATAGTAACACTGAAAGTTGCTTCAGTACTTGAAATGGTAGTTTTTGTGGAGAGGGTCTTTACTAGTTAACGGGTTTCTGTTTTTATGATTCGATGGCAAAAGAAATCATGGAGTTAATTTTTTCTTTTCCAAGGCTACAGATAAGCATTTCTTGCTAAAGTATCTACTTGCTGTCTTGCATAATTGGCTTGATTTTGTTGTAGGAATTTTTTGGCATGGTGTATCATAAATGAGGATTTAGGATGTTAAGATGGATATATGTTCACATAAGATTAGACAATAAATATAAGAGATGACCATATTTGACAAAAGGTACAAGTTGGACAAGTTTTTTTTTTTTTTTTTTTTTTTTTGGGGGGGGGGGGGGGGGGGGGGGGTGTAGTAAACCCGAGAGCAGGATGTTTGAGATGGTTTTGTTCATATCCTATGTAGACCTCCCCTGTGCTCCGATATGTAAGTGTGATACATTGCCAGTCGAAGGTACTAAATGGAGAAGAGGTAGACCAAGATCTAGGAGAAGTGGTTAAGAAGGATTTCGCATCATTAGAATTTGTGGAAAATGGAACCTTGGATTGTCCAAAATGGAGCAAGTGAATTCATAAATCAAAGCAGCTAGATTGAAATCGAGGCTAGTTGATCAACTGTGGTGAACAAAATGTTTGATCTCTCTCTCTCTCTCTCTCTCTCTCTCTCTCTCTCTTATTCCCTTTCAGTCGCACCAAATAAATTATAAAAAGTAGAAGAGCGTTAAGGTAAACAGCTAAATTTTCGTTAATCAATGCTATTGAGCACTTTAAAGGCTCCTAAATTTCCATATGAGAACTGCAAGTGTAAGAAGAGTAATGGAGTTGATATAATCTAATTCAGTTGATTAATCTCCTCTTATTGATGAAAGGACTTGGGATCTAATCCCCCATAGAAGGAATTCGGTTGGGATTTGGGTGTTTAATGGAGGGGAAGGCTATTTCATAAGTCTGAAAAAAAAAAAAATTGAAAATACATGTCAAGCAGTGAGGGATAATAGTTGGTTTTCTATGCAGTTGATTTCACAGTTAGTATATATTGCAAATGACCTCTTTATCTCCTGCATGAACTACAGATTTTTACGAGAGTTAAGTATACATGTTTTCCATATCCTGAGAAGTATTTGTTTGCCCTATTAATCAACTGTGTAGCTTGGAGCTGTCATTCTGCAACTGCAGATGTTAAAATCCATAGAATTCTCGTGTCTTTGGCTTCTTAGTTGAATACGAATGGACTATCTTCTATTATTTCTTATAGATTATATTTAGACCTTACAATCATTAGACTGCTAAATTTTTCTCTTTGTGAAGACAACTAAAGAAATTAACTTGCTAGTTTTGACCATTTCGATCTGTTTTTCTGATGTGATAATGAACAGAAGGAGACATGGAGGCACACAGTCATCCTGTCATTCCAAACCCTTGGAGTAGTTACGGTCGCCTGGTTACTGCTCCTTTGTATGTCTTTGGGACAATTCACGTCAATGATTTCCAATCCGATCAAACTGCATATGAATACTTCTCTTTTATTTTCTGGACTCTGACCATCATATCTTTACTAAAGTATGCATTCATAGCATTGAGGGCTGATGATAATGGGGAGGGTAATGATCCTTAGTAACCGTTTAACTCAAATTATAATTTTGAAAGGATTGCTACATGGAATTATTTACTTTAATGACTTCTTGCAGGTGGTACTTTTTGCTTTGTACTCCTTATTATGCAGGAATGCTAAAGTAGGTCTGCTTCCAGATGATAGAACCACCAATGAGGCAACTCATCATCAAAAGGGAAGCCCTCTCAGAATCAAGGTTGAATCGAGGGCTAGAAGGGCAATTGAAAAACATAAAAGTAGCCATTATTTAATGCTCTTCTCAGCACTGTTTGGTGCTTGTATGATAATTGGGGATGCAGTGCTTACCCCATCTATTTCTGGTTTGTCATTAATTTTTTGTCAAAATTTGATTCTTTTTCAATTTTAATAGATTGATTATTTTATTTCTTTTTCCTTTTTTTACACTAACATAATGATGTTGTTAAATCTTCCAGTATTATCAGCTTCGTCAGGTCTTCAAAGAACATTATCAAAAATTAAATGTAAGAGCAAACAACAAGATTAAATATACAAAGATTATAGATATTTCTTCATAATCACATCCCTTCTATCACTATCATCTCATATTTTGATTTGTATCTTTTGGTTTTTCTCCAGATTCCTCTTCACTGAAGAAACAGCAGTCCATATCAGATGCTTTAGAAAGATGTAAGAACCCTAACATGAAAGTAGATTCCTTTTATTTGGATATTTGTTTAATTATGCACACTCTAGTTTTTAAATTAATCTCGGGATATGGTACGTTAATATTATCCACTTTCGATGCTTCCATTACATACAATGCTCATTCCTACAAAGCTTTAAGTGAAAATTCAAAGTGGAAGAGTGATGAAACAAACAAACCAAACTAAAGAGTTAATTTTTTAGTCACAACTCTAGGACTGGAATATTTTGTTGCATTTATCTGGCTCTTGTCAACTTTTAGATGCATATGTGTACATGTACAATACTGTACTTGCACGTGTCATGATATTATATGTAACAAAACCATCGAGATTCCTATTATGCAAAATGTTGAAATCAGCAGGAACATTCCAAATTGTATCCTCTGATATCCTGTTGAAGTCTTTAGATACTCTCTGTTTATGCTTTTCTTAACTAATCTAAAAGCATAGTCGTGCCCATTTTATTGAGCTACTTTCCGGATTGATCTACTGTGACCCATTTATTACTTTTGGAAGAACATCTGCGAGGAATGGAAAATACTATTTTTGGTACTTATGAATCAGCTTTGAGGAATTTTGTAACAAGCTGGTAAAGTGTGAAGAACTTTTGAAGAATTGTATGAGGGAACTTTTTATTTCAACTGCAAAATACTAGGAGTACTCGAGGGTAAATTTTGCAGAAGCATGGTTTGACTAGCCATGATGTGTGTTAGTGAGTGTTGGACTGTAAAGAAACAACACAAGCAAAATATGAATGTTGCAGAAATAAGGTTATTAAAATTGATGTGTGTCAAGTGATGGAAATCAGCAACCACATGTTGATCATGAAAATGTAGAGTTGCAAATGAGTTGAGGGGACTTGAGTTTGGACTTTGTTCCTTTTTTCTATCTTTAAATCCTTGTGCATCAGAACTAAATTAGTAATCAGATCTTTGATTGTCTAATTTCTTGAGGATGTGAAACTTGGGATTGCGAATGACATGCTGCAATTCTTTGATAACATATTTAAATGACTGAATAGTTTTCTACACCACATTTATCTGCATTATATTTGTAGAATCTTTGCATAACTTTCCTCTGTTTTTTATTTTATCTTTTTCAGATGTACCTGTTCCTTTTGCATGTGCTGTTCTTGTATGCTTTTTCATGCTACAGCACTATGGTACCCATAAAATTGGGTTTATGTTTGCGCCAATTGTTACAGTATGGCTTTTATTTATCAGTGGAATGGGTATATACAACATATTCTATTCAAACCCAAAAATTCTGGGTGCTATCTCCCCAGCATATATGTACAGATTTGTGCAAAATATTGACAAGAGGAGTTGGAGGTCACTGGTTAGCATTCTTCTTAGTGTTGCAGGTAAGTTAGCATGTACTAAAATGCCTTTGGTATGCAACATTCCATCTATGACTTTGAATTTGTTTTACGAAGTAATTAGTCGCTTTAATTAAGGTATTCAAGGTAGTAAACTTTTCAAAATTAGCCATAACAATAATGCCAAACAACTGGTGTCTTACTTGTTTGAGTTTGAAGTGTACAAGTTGTTTTAACCAATGTTTTCTTTTCAATGACAGGATCAGAGACCATGTTTGCAGATATGGGTCTTTCTCCAAGAAATCGATCCAGGCAATGAAATAACTATGATCTTGCTTTGGTATATTAATGTCTACTCTATCGGATTATATATAACTGCTGCTATGGTATCTGTACTGCAGATAACTTTCACATGCTTGATTTATCCACTTCTAGTTTTTTGCTATGCTGGCCAAGCTGCATATATCTCCAAGCACTTGCATGATTCTGATGATTTTAACCACCTTAGTAAATCCATTCCTAGTAAGTTGTTTCACTTTTTTCATTTGGTTTTTAAGCTGCTGTTCATGGGGTTCTGATTTCTGACATGTGGGAAAATGGCAAATCCAGAACATCTTGGTCATGTCTTCATATTCTTGTCTCTGCTCGCTTCGGTTATTGGAAGCCAAGCTACAATAACTGCCAGCTTCTCCATCATAAACCAATGCCTGGCACTTGGTTGTTTCCCCAGAGTAAAAGTCATACATACATCAGATAGTCGTCATGGGCAAATTTACATTCCAGATGTCAACTGGTTATTGATGGTCCTCTGCCTCACTGTCACTATGCTTTTCATGATGTACAAAGAATTGCAAGTGCAGCAGGTACAATCTTCTATCAATATAATTTGTTCTTTACTTTTCTTGTTCTTCTTCTTTCTTCTTCTTCTTTTATTGTTATTATCATTATTCTTGTTGTTGTTTTTGAGATCTACAAGCTTAAAGTAGAAAAGGGTAACATGGGAATTAACTCAAATAAAGCAGTTGAGCAGTTTTTTGAATAGTTGAGAAAAAAAAAACTATTGTATGGCAATAGAGGAAAAAGAATATTGAGGAATTATAATCGTCAAACTGTTGAATTATGAGCATGTTTATATCACACAAACTAGGTAGTGAAGAAATTCTTTTCTTTCTTTTCATCTCTCCGATGAGAATTATCCATGTCCATATTAAATTAACATGAACAAGCTAATCTGTTACAGGTCTGGCAATCATATCTGGAATGATAGTTACTACTTGTTTGATGTCTCTTGTGATTGCTTTGCACTGGGAGAAGACTTTACTTGCATCAGGATGCTTTTTATTGTTTTTCGGCTTTGTCGAAGCCGTGTACTTATCGGCATGTTTGTTGAGTTTTCACAAAGGAGGATGGTATCTAGTTGTCCTTTCAATATTGACTTTCACAATCATGCTTGCTTCGCATTATGGGACTAAGAAGAAATACGAGTTTGATTTACAAAACAAGGTTCCCACAGAATGGCTTACTGATTTTAGTCCGGGGCTCGGCGTTTCTAGAGTGCCTGGAATTGGTTTAATCTACACTGATATTGTGTCAGGAATCCCAGCTTTTTTCTCACATTTCATTACAAACCTTCCTGCATTCATCAAGTACTCATATTTGTTTCTTTCAAGTCCCTACCAGTGCCTTATGTGCATCCAAACATGCGATATCTTGTAGGCAGGGTTGGTGCCCGAGAGACCACAAAATCTACCGATGCATTGTAAGAATGGATACTGTGATCATCATATCAGGGACACAGATGATTTTGAGGAACAGATTATTCAAGCAATCGGAGAATTCATTTCCTTAGAAGAAAATGATTCTGAGTCGCTCATTCCCCTGAAGGAAGAATGATGGTTGTTGGGAAGCCATCTCCAGAAGGAAATGCTTTGATTCCTCTACAGAACAGTAACTCAATTATGCAGCCTGCAACTTCAAAAATGGAAAATGCAGAAACTCATGCTAGTCCAGCCGGAAATCTGATTCAGAAAGGCACTTCCTCGAGTCGAAAAAAGGTGCAATTTACGTTACCAGCAAATAGCCCGAAAATGTTAGTATCAGTGAAAGAGGAATTACAAGAACTGATTACTGCCAGGGAGAGTGGTACTGCATATTTCTTGGGTCAGTCACATTTAACATTGCGAGAAGGCTCAAACTTCATCAAGAAATTCTTGATTATGACCTATGTTTTTCTTGATAAAAACAGTAGGGAGCCTCCTGTGGCACTGAACATTCCTCATGCAGCTCTTGTAGAGGTTGGCATGGTTTATACTATATAACCGGAAAATTTTTGATACTATTATAATATATTCCTTCCTTGATATGTTGGATTTGTATTTAAGTTTGTGGAATTCACCCGAAAAGTATATATATTCCTAGTGAATTTTGATTTACACAGCAATTATGTAGATTCTGCTTGACGTGATATACAATTTTATCCAAAAAATTGATTTTTGGATAATTGTTAGCAGGAGCTTTCGACTCGAAGACTAATTGAATTCATTTTTAAACTGGACTAGGTTATTAAGTGAAAATAGATAATGTGTCTGAGAAGAGAGAAAATCTGAGTCTTTGGCTTTTTTTTTCCCAATGACCCTGCTAGAAAATTGATAACTTCCATTTCCTATGATTTTTTTTTCACCATTCGATATATTATATACATCGCATCGAATCTGTACTATCAGCAACGGTTATAACAATTTACAGCCCATCTAAGGCAATAAATTCATTACAAAAGCTCGTTAGGGGCAATAGAACTCAGGGGAAGAAATAAGGAAGAAATATAAATTGAAATTAATTGTAACAAAGTGAAGGATTGAACTTGTGACTAGTTTCCAGAGCATCACCCCTAACAACAGGGTAGAGGATCATTTGCCCCTTTTCCTATGAATTCTTCAAAATACTCCAAACAACTTGGATTCTTTTAGGCAGTGAATTATTAGGAAAGTTTGCTTCAACGCGACCTACAGTAAATTTAATATTTAAAAATGGTTAGCAAAAAAAGGTAAATTTTGCATACGGAGCATAACCTAAATACATATTCACATGGGGGTAGACCTATTCATATAGGTACCCGTTGTGCCCGCCGGATAAGCCTGGCAAGAATTTGTGGCTTAGACAATCAATTTTAGGTCCAAGCAATTTGGTTGGGCTCGCAATAAGTCCAATTGATTGGATTGGAGTTGCTATATGCACGAAAGAGCACTTAATACGCAATTTAGTCATAACTCGGTCGGCTGTAAATACACGTGGTAATCAAAAAAAAAAAAAAAAAAAAAAAATTCCACATGTACTTCCCAAAGCCCATGGGTATCTGCAAAGCTTAATCGAGCTTGTGCCAGACCTAGACAAAAAATTCTTAAAATTTCTTCGAGCCGGACAAAATTTGAGCTTATATAAAAAAAAAGTTCTTCAGCCAGAGCTAACCCAGCTCAAATCAAATCTCAACAAGTCTGTATAGAGATATAATAGCACTGAACTTTACTAAATGCCGATATTTATCGGCTATAAGCTATCAACCACCTAAAATAGATAATTTATTACTCTTTTTGTTCCATTTTATTTGTTTCTTTTTTTTTGTAAGGTTTTCAAATTTATATATGTAAATAATTATTTTTTTATAATAATCTTTATGATTGTTCATCAAATGAATGATTTTTATTAATATCTTAATGAGTTAACGGTAAAAAAAGGGTAAATAAAATATTTATTGATAAATTCTCAATTTGCGTATTTTGTCAAACCATACAACTAAAGTGAAATCGAAAGAGTATATTTTAATAAATTATCGTTGGAATTCTATTTCTACGTATTTAATAATTAATTAAATTAATAATAATAATAATAACAACAGCAGTATAGGCTTTAAAACATGCATAATTTTTATCTAAAATGAAATTATACAAACACTGAAATTACAAGTAACTTCAAAAATGAGAATGAAATCCAATTTTTAATAATTAAATTCCCCAGTTCCAACCAAATGACTGGAACAAACTTACCCATTTACAGCAATATTCTGATTTGTGAGGCAATAAACAGTTGCAAAGTATTATATCCCCATGTGTGAACAAACTGTTCCAACCATTAATTATTACACTAAAACAGTAACAAATTTGGATTTTCTGATAGCAAAAGTAAGAGAATGAGCAGTATAAGAGGAAGGATAAAGACGAAGAGACAACTGCCTGTACATATCATATATGTACTAACAAATAAAAGTTCCCATTATTCGAGAAACCCCTTGAACTGTAACTTTCATGAAATGTAAACCAAAAAAATGTACTTAAAAGGCATAATAGATTAAGGCAAAAAAGGCCAAAACCCTTCAATGAGTGTTCTCTGACTTATAATATTGGATACCCATTTATTTGCATGCATGGGTCAATCCAAAAAGTTGGAGGAGCATCTGTAGCTGATTGTACTCTTCAATTATAGTAATCGACTAATAGTGCTCTTTCTATATAACAGCAAATGAGGTAAAAGTTTTATATTTTCTTCTTTCAACTGTTTTGGGGATAATGGAGAGTAACAGTAGTAGAGAAAAAGAAGTGAAGAAGCAGAAACCCTCAAGAAGAGAATCTCTAGCCATCCTTTGTATGGACTTTTGGTTCAGACTCATATGGACTGTTTAAAGGTCTCTCTTTCCGTTTTGCTTTTTAAGTTCTTTTTCTTTCGAAGAATTAATGAGCTCCATTGACACCTTCAATTCTAGATTTTTTACAAGTATTTTGATGATTTAAATCGTTTTTTTTTTTTTTTTGGGTTTTTTCAGGTTGGTAGTATTGGTGATATAGACCAAAGTGATCCCATGAAGAAGAAGCAAGCTGTTAAAAAACCCAGTTCGAGTTCGTTAAGCCAGCCAGAGCTTGATCACTTCATGGTAAAGTATTTATATCTCGCATATACACATATGTCAAGAGAGAGGGAGACAGGACAAAATAAAACAGATATCTATATCTAGGGTTTTAAGGGCTTTTATGGATGTTCATGAAAAGCCATGTAGAGTTTTAGTTAGTGACAGTATTTATATATCTTCACTATTAATCAATAAAAAAGAAAAGAAAAGAAAAGAAAATGCTCCCCCGTCAAAAATAGGTAAACATGGTATGATTTGACAATCTTCAATTCAAAACTAATTTTTTTTAAAATTTTTAATATTTTTATAATACTGTATGTTCAAGTCTTAATTAATAAATTATAATTCACTTAAATAATCAAAAAAATTTAATTAATCCAATTAAGTGTAGTTGGGTTGGTATCATGTCCTATAAAGAAGGTCAGAAGTAAAAAGTTTTAAGTTTAAATTCTCTCAAACATGAAATTATTACCACATAAACTACAATGTTATATAAATCCATTAGACCTTCTATATAAAAAAAACAATTTAAATTAAACTTTACATTTTAATAGAAATTAATTTAAA
The DNA here is from genome assembly GCF_041381405.1 of Jatropha curcas. NCBI lineage: Eukaryota > Viridiplantae > Streptophyta > Magnoliopsida > Malpighiales > Euphorbiaceae > Jatropha > Jatropha curcas. Next base: position 14,554 of record NW_028322620.1, read on the forward strand.
TTAATAGACCTTTTTTGACTAGTTTATATTTCAAAATCATGTTTTGTGGACCATATTAAAAACATAAACTAATGTAACTAAAAACATTTCTAGTGTAAACAAATTACAAATGTAATTAGAAGTATTTTGAGTATAAATTTCACCCTAAATTGGTTTAAAAAGTGAATAATAAGACAGGTCTGTCTAATCAGCTTCTTAAAATGGGTAATAAACCATTACGAATTTGAAAATATAAGTTTTGATGAACCGTAACCCAATGTTGGAAGAAAGGTGAAGAAATAGGTTGAGAAAGCAATTCAGAATTAAGGTTCTGTTTGTTTCCGTAAAATAATTTGTAGGAAAATAATTTATTGAAAAATATTTTTTTTTTTCTTGAAAAATATTTTTCAAAATGATTTATTTTTGTTGCTTGGTTGTAATATTGAAAATTAATTAAAAATATTAAAGTCTTTATCTCATGAGACCATAAAAATATTAATAATAATAGAAATTTTATAATTTAAAACTTTTATTGTTAAATATGAAAAGATGTAAAAAAAAAAGATGAATTATGAAAGCCGCTGGTGGCCGGTGGTAAATGATGACCGATGATAATGACTATTATGATTAATAAATTAAAAAATATAGATTTATAAGATTTACCAATGCCTAAAGAATGTTTTACTTTCTCAAGAATGGAACGTTGTTTTTCTGAAAAAATGACTTAATTTTCCTTTGACTAGAAAAATATTTTCCGTTGCCTCCAAACAATGGAAAATTATAGAAAATATTTTTCAAGTTATTTTACCAAACAAATTGAGCCTTAAAAAAAGTAAAGAGTAAAAGCCGGTAAAACATTGACTAATCAACGATAGTGGCGTAGCTACAATAGTGTAAAGATACAAAATCTTCATATTCAGCAATATTGTTTGTACTACTTCCAAAAGATACAGAATAATGTTTAAGTTAACTTTTAGTGGTTTTGACATGTTTAAAATTCTATCTGTACTATGAAACTTTAAAATCTCTAATTTAGCATCTAACTTTTAATTATTTTTTAAAAAATCATACCTGTTATTTTCCTTCTGAATTCAGTTAATTAAATAATTAATATCTTTTTTATCTTTTAAGTTAAACAACTATTTTTATCAAAACACACCTCTAACTTAAACCACTATATAACAACTACCACCTGAAAGCTAATATCTAACACCTACTACAATAGCTAACGTATTCAAAAGGGTTTGTTTGGATTAAAAGATAATTTTTTTTATATAAAATTCAAACTAATTAATGATATAAATTAAAACATGAAGCATATTGAATTGACAGGAAGCATATTGCCTAGCCCTAAGCAAGCTGAAAGAAGCAATGGAGGAACCTCAGCATGAAACGGTAGCTTTCATCAATAACATGCATGTGCAACTTAGGGAGCTAACCACAACCTTTCCTGATCAAACTTTTGATCCTTGCTCTACATCTTCAGACATCAAGTGAGTATACCAACTAATTAACTAGGCATCTCTTCTTCTCTGTCTCTCCTAAATCTTATCCAAATTGCTGTTTTTCAATGTTTAAGCACTTTGTTTGTTTGTATACTTCCTAAATCTTGTTTCTATATTTATTTTTTAAAAAATATACCTAATTAAATCATAAATATAAAGAAAAAAATTAATAAAAAAAATCCAATCAAATCATACAAATATAAAAAAATGAATATTAATAAAAAGAATATACTTTTTTTTTTTATTTCTCTTCAAAATATTTTAAATTATAATTAAAATAGAACTAAATATTTAAAAAATAAATTATAAAATTTTTAAATGTCCCCTTATTAATATATTTATTAAAAATAAATTTAAAAAGATAAAACTTAAAATTTGTAAATGCATAATTATTTATATGTATTTATTTAAAAAAACTTTATAAATATATCTAATTAACTAATAAAATGTAATTTTCTAATTAGCTATATTAAGATTATTTTAGCATATTCTAAATTTCATTAAAGGCACTATGGAAAATTTTATTATTCCTCTCTATTTCCACATTTATATATAGTATAGATATACTGATTAAAATTTAACTTTGACTATTTCAAACTTGATATCTCTCACCTTGAAGATGAATCTAATCTCAATGAAAGCGAATTTTTGTATGTAATTTCTTATTTTTTGCTTTTTCCTTCGACAATCCAGAATAATTCTAATGTAATTGCTCTTTGTGTTCCTACTTGTGCTAATTTCTATTAGTATTCATATTAGCTGTTTTTACACCCAAAAATCACCAAGTTTGAGCTTTGAATTTGAGGAAAAAAAGTTCATGGAGCTATGGGTTAATATTGGAATTTAGAGATTAATTCCTTAAAGTATAAGGTGTTGAATTCGTAAGTTTAAGGATGGTAAACGTATTTTATTTTTATTGGATCATTATTTTAATTCATTGTACTGATGTGATATTACTGTTTTACTGTATGATTTTTCTTGATTATAGATGAATATTAACTTATTTTATAGATGGATATAGAGTTGCTTCTAATAAAATATAAACATAAAGATTTTTAATAGTACTTATTAAAAAAATATTTAATAATGGTGTGAAAAATATAGAAAAATAAAACACCCAAGAAATCCTTTCCTCACGCATACACGCACAAGAGAGTATCCTCACTCTCTTGCCCAAAAGCTTGTCAATAGTGTTTATTAATAGAACTCCTCAAACTATGTGTTTATCCAAAATACTAGAGTTATCAATTTTAAATTCTAATTACTAAATTAATGTCTTTTGGAAGTATTTTAAAAAATAATGACATTAGCCAATTAAGTATAGTCTGATTGGTCTTCTTATCTTTCGTACAAAATGTAGATAGTGAAAAGGATTGAGTTTAAGTCTTCTCACCATAAAGGTTATTGTCAATTTGATAAATATTATTTTAAAGGGAGGGTTACCCTGCTACGTAGCCTATTTCCGTCTACTGGGCTTTTCATAAAAAAAAAACATTTTGAGGAGCAGTTTAGTAACCTGAATTATATACAAACACAAAGATATGATATAAAAGTAAGGGGCAAAATAATATAAAATTTAATTAAATGAAAATTGTGTAAAAAAAGGATTAAAATGGTCTAAAAGTGATTAAATTCTCTTATCGGCAAAGATTTAAACCTCAGGAATTCGTCAAGCTTGTAGATTTGGCATGGCGAGTAATTCCGTTTGAATCGGAATCAAACCGTATTATAGACGAATCGGAACCGGCGGTTCAAGGGCCGATTAAAATTATATACATGTTAAATTTTGAACCTGAACCAGCAGTTTTGGTCTGGTTTAAACTGAAAATTTTTTATTTTTAAAAATATAATCTCTTAGCCTATTTTATAAAATTTAGTATATAATTATATTATTAATACCAATGGGAGTTTAATATTTTTTCCTTTTAAATATTTTACTTAGTTCAAAATTACATTGTTTGAAGCATTTTTAAAATTTTTGTAATAATTTAATTAATTAATAACGTTTAGACAAAAAATAATTTATTTGATTATTTTGTAAATTGATTAATTTATTGCTTATATTAGTACGAGCATTCTAAAGTTATTAAAATTTACCAATATTTGTTTTTTAAATTCACATTAATTTTTTCAGAAAAATAACGCCTTAGAATCGAGTTTTTTTTTTTTAGAAAAAATTAATACATATATCACCGGAAACTGTGATTGAAACCGTTGGTTTATCGAAATCAAAATCGGCAGTTCAAGAGCCGATTCAGATTCAATATTTTAAAATGGCCTACTGCAGAGATTCAGTTGTCTATTAACAAATTCAGTTATACAAATTAATTTTTTTAAATTTTTATTAACCAAATACAAAACATATTTAGGGAAAAAAATAAAACTGAATCCAGCAGGAGGCCTAAGAGATTCAAGATAACTATTTTTTTTTTTTTTTAAATTTCATTAAAGTTCAAAAGTAATCAAATTGAGTTTTTGCAACTGAATCTGTCAATAAAATAGGAGGCAAAGGGAAAACCTGCTGGCTTGGGTGAGACTCCTGGATTAGAGGAGTTTTTTCTCCAGATATTTTCTAATTCTACTAATAATAAATATATATTTGCTGATTAAAAAAAAATTGGAGCGTTTAATTTACTTCTTTGCAAATTATTTCCTCAGAACCTCTTTAGTTTTCTGTTTTTTGAACCTGTTTACTTAATTGATAGATTTAATAATATTAAAATTTTCCTCTAAATTAGTATTTTTTTTCTTTTAAATAATTTTTTAAGTATTTGAAGGAACGGGATTCGAATCTGAATCTATTGTGTTATGAACCTTAAATATAGTAAATAGTTTTTAAAAAGAAAATGTTTTTGTTATGAACCTTAAATATAAATAATTGTGCATAAGGATTTGAGTAGAATTTGCAAACTATATGATTATCCCGAATATTTATCACTTTTTTGATAAAACTTGCGAACTATGTTTAACATGAACACGTCCAACTCAAAGTAAACGAAGAGTATCTTGTCAAGAAGAGAAAACTCATTATGTCTGTTGGACTAAACTTGCTTAAATCCAGTCTATGGATTCACTTTATTCTTTTCGTTTCAGTGAATTATCAGAAATATATTCATTTTTAAATTTCAAATCTAAGGTTTAATCCTCATGATCTCAAATTTAAGGATCAGTTCTTCTTATATTTGAAAATACAACCATTTCAAAAATTCGAAAACCATTTTGAATTTGTTAAAAGTGATGACTTACAAAATAATATGCAAATATTTTATAAAAAGTGATTTTTTCTTTACTTGTATGTCTTATAAACAAGATTCAAACCTAATTAAATTTTTTTTTATTGAAATGAAAAAAAAAAAGTAAATTTATTATAGAATTAAAGATATTGCTCAAGTTGAACATTTTTCTTTATATATGTTCTGAATTAAGCCTTCAGATAACAGTTCATATTGGAAGACATTAATCACAACAAAAAATTCAAGTAGATGGAAGTAATAATTTTTGTATCTTTGAACTCTTTTTCTTTTGCAGGAAGAAATGAGTAACGCATGACGGACTATAACGAATGACATGATTTTCTATGATCTGTATGTTGAAACAATTGTCTTCTTCATATTAGGATGGGTTCTAAGATGCATCTCCTTAAGTGGTTTCTTGCATGATAGATGCCTGTGCTTCAAAGATAGACGCTAGTCCCTCCAATGCAATTCAGAATTGATCTAATTTAATGAAATTGTTTTGCTGGTGTAATTATCTTTCTATTAATTAATGACTTATAATAATTAATTTAAGTATTTCCTTGCTTTTGGATGAAATTTTTAAATCCCCCACTTTCTCTTTATATCTTCGTTAAACACTAGGATGAAGTTTGAATTTGATTCATTAAACTTATGGAACAAACTATAACAAGCTTTTTTAGAGCAAAGCTTTGTTGATGTCGGACTTTAGCTCGATTTGTTAAAGATATCTATGAGCTTGAGCTCAGCTTATTTATTGAGCAACTCAATAAACTTGATTGATTAAACTTATTGAATGAGTTACGATGTGCTTTTTCTAAGCTGAATATTGAATAACTCACGAGTAACTTAACTAATGGTAGTAGTAGGGTGGTCTGCAACCCGTATTTAACTTCCAAACCTATCTTTAGATGGTGAGGAGATTGTATAACTTTATTACGGATTCTAGTTGTCTCTTAGCATAGACTAGTTGTTTTAGTGACTTTTCAAACCTATGTAGGCAAGAAGGGGGAAGGACTGATCTGTATATCTAAGAATTCATGGTTAAAAATAAGGTTGTAATCGAGCTGTTATTAAGATAAATTATATTTTCAGAAAAGAAAATATTAATGCACCAGTTTCAAAAGATCCGTATGCTTATAGCCATCATGAATAGCAAGACACCTATGTTCCCACGCACGGTTTGTACTAATTAATTCGAAGGCAAAAATATAAAGTGGTTCCCTAAGTTATGTTAAAAAATTAACATATAAGGACTACTATTTTTTAAAAATCTAGCTATACTATCCTTAAATTATGATTCATTAATATTTTGGATCTTTCCATCCAAAACATAAGGACCAAATTATTTGAAAACATAAGGAAGGACCCAAATGTTAATGGAAATTATAAATTAGGGACCTCATAAGTTAATTTTAAGGAAGCAAACAATTTGAAAAACGTGCATGTTAAGGGAATCATAAGTTAGAGACCTTGTAATTAGAGTTTTGAAAATAGAGGTACTTATTTGGTACTCCTCCATTCCTTTTATATAGACAAACTTTTCGTTTTTTAGTGTTTTTTCTATATAGACAAGCTTTCATTTTTTGCTAACATTGAAAAAAATGTCATGTGAAAATCTTATATTATTTTTGTCTTATTCTTTGTAAAGTTTTATTATGAGAGATTATTAAGGAAATGGTAGACAAAAGTATAGATGGGTATTAAATGTGAAAGAAATTCGGTGATAGAGCTGTTATTCTTTAATTTACATTGGAAAAATAAATATGGTCCAATTAAAAAATTGTGCTTTGATTGAGATGGAATTTGAATTTTAAAATTGCACAAAATTTAGAAATGGAGCATAGTTAAGAGTTGTGATTCTACACTGTGGACCATTTTTTGTGAAGTTACCACCCATATTTAAATTCTTTGACAGTTACTCAAGTCTGTGGAAGATTTGACAATTACTCAAGTCTGTTAGAAGATTATTTGAGCAAGAAATATTCTTTTTTTAAGCAACATATATAAAGAGGGATCAATAACAAGTTTTCCTCAAAGGCCAGAGCATAACTATTTTTTTTTTTTTTACACTCGTTTGATTTTGATCCAATTTATGATTTATGCGGACATTTTATAGGACATATTGTTGCATTTATCTAAATTTGTGATCAATCAGTTTATAAATTGGGTCAAATCTTTTTAGGAAGTCAATGATGCAGAATTGAGTTTTAAAAATTTGAATTTTTATTCCCTAATCAAATCTCTTAGTATCCCATTTTTTTTTTTTTTTTTTAGGAAGACATGCATTGATTGCATTATTCCACCAAGAAACATTATTAAAGATACTAGGGGTATATTATTAAACATTATTAAACATTTTAGAAGAGTTAATGTGATACTAGGGGTATATTAGAAAAATTAAGGAAAAATAGTTAGTTAAACTGATTTTTTAATCTTGGTTAAAATATAGTTGTGCCTATATAAAAAGAATAGAGGGAGTAATTTAAATATAAATTCAAGAACTAATTTATTTTTTTCCTAATTCGAATGGCATCAAATCAAACTTCATACTTGTATTAATTCTTTTTTCTGACTATAAATGGAAAATAAAATAAAAATATTATTTTTATTAATATTTTATTAAAATATTTATTAGAACACTAATTATTATGTTGCACACTCTCATTTATGTTCTGACATTATAGTCAAGTTACAGTAATGTGGTGAAATGGCTAATGATGAGAGTGAAGGTAGGAGTTTAAGGCTTTCTAATTGAATTTTGATTTTTATTTGTTTGATAATGTTTGGAAAAAAAAATTTGTGATTTTGTCCATAAAAGATAGTTAAGGTTAAGAACAAAAAGGAGGAAGAGGAGCAGTGGTGGAGGCAGAAAATTCAGTCAGGGTGGGTAAAAGTTAAAATTAACACTAAACAAAATAATAAAAATTATCTTCGTTGATAAAAATTTAATTGTTTATAATTACAATGCAATTCCATGATTTTTCACATTTTGAAAACGTCAAATAATAAGCTCTTTATCGATAGTTCTAAACATGTCTTATTCAACATAAACAACCATAATATCATTCAACCATGATCTCCTATTCTATTGCGTAGCCTATTTTTTATAATATTCATAGCATAAAAGATTCTCTCCACTGAAGCTGTTGTAATAGGCAAAACTAATGACAAAATAATAAGCTTGTAGACTAAATGATACACCATATGTTTACTTGTTGCAACTAACATTTGAGCAAGTTTAGAAATTCCTTCCAATTGTAAAAATTCAGTGTTGGCTTAAGGTCAATTTTATCCTAAGATTTTGATGATTATGCAAAATGAATAAATTTAATATTCTTGTTGTGCTAAAGTTATTATATGCAAAAATTATTATTCAGAAGATTTTGAAGATCATACAATCTAAGATTTTTTATTTAAAGATCATGAAGATCAATAAAGATATTTTGTTTGGTTAGTATTTTAATAAGTCTTAGAAAATTAATGTAGGATAGAGAGAACATTGCTTTACAAGCACAAAATATCTTTTATCTCTCTTAAAATCATTTTTAGAATACTCTCAAAAATTGCCTTAAAAGGAAAAACCCAATCTTTTCTCTTTTATCTACGCCTACCTAAATGGAAAAGATTTTTGCAAAAAAATATTTTTTTAGTAACTATTAAATGAGTCTCTAATGAAAATTACTCATGCACTATCTATTTATTTATTTTATTTTGGAATGTCGGAGATACTCATCAAAGCAAAATTTCAACGTCTTTTATAACGGGATTTCATTCCTCTTATAAAAACGTTTTCCTCTTTTGAAAAGTGTTGGTAAGAGTAAGAGTCCATTGTTCAAGTTTTAGATCTCTTAAAACTATCTCTTTCAATCCCTTCATTTCTTTTCGTTCTATATGTGGGGTCCCGTATATGTATGGCACAACCTAAGGGTCGTGAATTGGATTTTCTAAAATCTTTTAGAATTTAAAACAAAATATAGACTTCTAAGTTGCAGCGAAAAAATATAGAACTTGTGAGAATAGATTATGGATTATGAATCACCTCATAATGTTCTATTCACAAAGATAGAAAGTCTGTGCAAAGTGCAACTATTGATTAGAATGCTTCTCAATGACTTATTCAATATTAAAACTTCTTTATGAAGGAAAGCTATTGAATTAGAACTTCCTCATAAAATTTAGAAAATTATATAAGACGGGTGTGAGAGACAGTTATTGAATTTAGAACTGCTTTACAAAGCCTTAATCAAGTATCAGAACTACTTTATGATGGAAAGCTATTGAAATTAGAACTTTCTCATAAAGTTTAGAAAATTAATTAGAAAACCAAGCAGTGTGAAATATACTGTGAATAGAAGAACTGTTTCGAACTTGGTAGATTCACTTATCAGAATTCCAGAGTTCTAATGTTCAGAAAAGATAAGACTTATTACAGTTTTACAACATCAAATTCATTTTCAACTTTAGCATTTCTAAAATGTAAACAGAAGTGTAATAAAAGCACTATCAAGCAAACTTCAGAAATTAAAAGATGAACACAATGATTGATAGTGGTTCGGCACTAACTCGCCTACATCCACTTGCCAAGACTCATCTTGAGATCCTCAACTATGTTATCTCTTTTCAAGGGTAAGAGACAAACCAACAGTACAAGGCAATAGATCAAACACCTAAATCTACCTTTTATCCCACTAGATTTTCCAAAGGTTCTAGTTAACCTCAACCCTTTTTGTTTTTGGCAGAGTACAGAAACTCAATTCAAGACATTAGAATCCACACAAGGAGAAGGTCGCTTGATAACCTCTATTACAATAACTTCTAACCTAAGCTATTACACAGATGTTTATCAAATAAAAAGCCTGTCTACTATAGATTACAAAATCTAAATAGACAGAAAGAAATGCACATATAAGTACAGGAAAAACAGTTATCAGATTAGAAAATCGTTTAGAACACAAAACTGTTTTTCAAAAGTAGTTGTAAAAGTTCTTTCTCTTTAAAGATAAAACGTGTGAAGTGTAAAGATGAAAAGAAAATGGGGGTAGAGAGTAAGTTTTGAGAGATAAAGATTTGATCAATGAGAGAATGCTCTTAAAACGAAAACTCTTACTTCACCAATGTTTCAAGAGTGAAACACTCCTATATATAGAGAGCTTCGAGACTCTTTCTCTGGAAAGTTAATATTTCATTTTGAAATCAGAATATTTGTTTTCCTATTTAGAAGATACGAAAATCTTTGTTACCAAAAATTATTTTTATCCTTTTGGTAGAGAATAAAAGACGATTTTTACTTTCCTTTTAAACACAAGATTTTCGGGCAGCATTATTTGGAACATATTTTTCGAAAAGATGCTCTTACTAAAAACGAAAGATTCTTCCTTCGTTTAAGGTACGAGAATAAATTGAAGTACTTTTAGATTTTCAAAGAAATTTCGAAAAAGATAATGTATGATTTATTACCAAAATCGTTTAGAGATAAATCTCTTTAGTTTTAGGGTAAGTTAATCATTTCGATTTTAAAGAATATTTTTTCGAAAACAAATAAAAGAATTTATTTTGAAAAATCTAATTTCCGAAAAATATTTTTGTTGAGAGAAAAATTAATTTATGTGCTCATATATGAATTTCTCTCTATCCTACAAAGTATCCTAAATATCTAACCACTAGGGTCTTCGAAATATCTTCACACAATCATGGATTTTGTAGGGCTTGCCTTGTATGATTTCTTTCCATAATAATTCTGCATAAAATAAATATGTAGCACAAATAACATAATTTAAATTTATTTTTTTTTGTAATCATCAAAATCCGAGATTAGAAATTGACCCTTGAGCCAACAATCTCCCCCTTTTTGATGATGACAAAACCAATAAATTTAATAAACATAAAAGCATGTGCTTCCCCCTAAATTTTATGCATATAAAACAAATTAGAACATGTATTTTGCTCCCCCTGAATAGATGCAATAAAACTATTTTGTGAAAATTAGAACTAGGGAGACCTTTTAGAAACTGATTTTAAAACTAGCAAAAAAATAGGCAAGATATTCTAAATTCTAATAATCAGAGCATAGATATTAGAACTAGCAAAGATAGACAAGATATTCTAAGTTCTAATAATATAACAGATGGTCAGAGCAATAGAATAAAAACTGATATTAGAAATAGAACAAAAATTTCATGTCCAACCGCAGAATAGTCGTTAGAATAAGAATCTAAGTTATAAACACACTCAGTTTATCATATAAAAATTTAGCTCACCAAAATAGACCATATAGAACGCAATAAACACCAACACAGATTAGAAAACAATAAATGCTAAGATATAAGTACTTTGGTCACCAAGTAAGTACCAACATATTCAAAGTACCACCAATATACCTGCGTTCTCCCCCTTTTTGTCATCATACAAAAGGGTTAGACAAAATCAGAGCAAAATAAAGAAAAATAAACAGTTCCAAAGATATAACCTATAAAGATAAAGCAAAAATAAATTGTTCAGAACACATAAAAACAAATTAGAGAGGCTTAGAATCAGTTCTAAGTCTCTTAGAACTCCTCAAATTCTGAGCTGGAGCAGTCTCAGAAGAACTTTCTGGCCTTTTAGAAGATGGGTGAAGTGGAGGCTTTCTTCCATGAGTCTTATGTTTTCCAGCAATGTGCTTTACCTTCTTTGGTTTCTCTGAGGAGGGGATGTAGGGTGTTCCTTTCACTTTTAGAGTAGCTAATTTCCTTGCATTTACATCTTTCATCCTTTCCAAGGTCTCAATGAGAGACTGATTCTATCCAATCACAGTCTTGTAATGTTGTATTGCCTCATCAAGTTCCTTGTTGTGTTCTTCTATTAGCTCTCTTCCAACCTTCCTAGCATAGCCTCCCTACTCCTTTGAGCTGATAACATCTCAGATTCTTTCTCTGTTTATCCTCAGTAGATTTCTCTTCATCACTTTTCTAGCTTTTCAGTCTCAGTATCACTGACTTCCTCAACTTTCTTTCCTTTTTCCATCTTTTCAGGCTTTCTTCTTTTCTGTCTCCTTTCTTTTCTAATTCTTTTTCTAGCAGCATTCTTTTTCTTCTTTTCTTCTTTCTTCTAATTTTCTTCTTCTTTGTCTTCTTCTTCTTTTTTCTTCTTCTGCTTTTCTTCTGTGTCTTTCTTTTTCTTTTTTTTCTTCTTCTTCTGTTTCTAGCTTTTTCTTTGTTTCTTCTCTTTTCTTTTCTCTCTTCTTTTCTCCTTTTCTTTCTCAACTCTTCTTTTTCTTTCTTTTTCCAACTTCTTTCACTTTCTTTTCTTTTTCAGTTTCTTCTTTCCCTGCCTTATTTTTCCTTCTCTTCCTTCTCCTTCTCTTCTTTCTCTTTCTCTTCCTTCTCTTCTCTTCTCCTCTTTCTTCATCTTTCATCTTCAAAGACCGCTATCCAACTTTGTAACACTATGACCATCATTCTCATTTAGATCAACATCCAAAAACTCAAACACTGGTGTAAGAATCATTCCGTAGGGCAGCTTTTTAGGGTTGTTCTGTATCTTGTCAAAAATAATGTGACATAGATTGAGGGGTTTCTTCTCAACTATGTGCCACATTATGCACAGCTCATTTTGGTTCACATAAGTGAGTGAAGCACTTTTGGGATAAATGTAATGTACAATAAGTTTGTACAACCACTTCATACTGTCTGTCAGATTTGAGCATTCTATTGTACCCTGTTTGTCTGCAGAAACCCTTTCTTACAATCTTCTTCACAAACTCTTCCTTTTTATAATCACTAACCCTAGAAACATCCTTGATCTTTGTCACCCTAGACCCAGTATTTGGCACATCAAAAATTTTTCCCAAATCAGCGTAAGACAATGCTTGGTCTCTCCCTGAAGCTTAATAGAGATCGACTCTGTTCCATTAACTTTTAGAGAACCATAGACTCTTACACCAAGCTTTCATAACAAGTTTGTTCAGAGGTAGCATTAAACCGTCAGCCAGCCTTGAAACTACAAAGAGTTCCTTGAAACTCAAACCTATACATCACTCACCAAAGAGATTTCACAATCAATCACATATGACGCATGAGAGGATAGGAGAAAGGACAGATTTACCTTTGTCGCGTGCCTAAGCTTGTTTCTTTGAAGTAGCAGTAGTTTCGTTTTTCTTCTTGGTTCCTCTTCTGCTTTTTCTTTCGACTCTTTTGCTCATATTTCTTGAAAGCTTTTTCAGGAGTTGAAGTTCTTGCTCAGTTAGAGAGTGGATGAGGAGTGGAACTAGATTCCATTGTTAAGATTTTCGAAACACAGAAACTTAGGGTTTTGTTAGCAAGAGACGATAGAAAGAATACGAAGCAGTTAATAGAGAAAAAAACACTTAAGTGGCGGAAGAAAAATAAAGAACAGTTTTTAAAGGAATTCAAAACGACAAATAGAATAAAAGAAATAAAATAAAAAAAATAAAATAAAACGCCAAAGCACTAAGGATACGAAACATAAAAAACAAACACACACAATAAATTAACTATTTTTGGATTTAGTCTAAAGCAAGATTCTGATAGTGACATTAGAAAGTCATATCAGAGCAATATGCGTTTCTTTTAGACAAAAATCTTTTCACACAGAAAAAATTAGAACATAGCAAGTCTTTCATTTTCGAATATAGAAAGCAGTTTAGAACATACTTACAGAGTTCTAAAGTTACGAGTTTAGAACTAACATACCAAGTTCTCTTCTAATTGAGCAGAATTGACTTTCATTCAAAGGTTTAGTAAAGATATCTGCCAATTGCTTTTCTGTAGGAATGAACTCAATTACTATGTCACCTTTTTGTACATGATCACGTATGAAGTGATGTCTGAGTTCTATATGCTTGGTTCTAGAATGCTGAACTGGATTCTTAGATAAATGTGATGGCGCTATGTTGTCGCTTTGATTGGCACTGTTTCTAATTTCAAGTCCCATAGTCTGCCAACTGTGTGGTTGATCCATAGAACTTGTGCAACACAAATTCCAGCAGCAACATGATTCTGTTCGCAGTATGAAAGAGCAACAGATGTCTGTTTCGTTGCTAAACCATGATACAAGGGCGCTACCCAGAAATTGACAGTCTCCTAGATGTGCTTTTTCTATCTATTCTGCTTCCTATAAAATTCAGAATCACTATACCCAACAAAGATCAAATGTATCATCTTTATAATACCATAGACCCAGATTGAAGTTCCACAAAGATATCTTAATATTCTCTTCACAGCAATTAATGAGATTCTTTGGGACACGATTGAAATTAGCACATAGACAAACACTAAAGTGTATTTGTGGTCTGCTTGCCGTTAGATATAGTAAAGAACCAATCATACTTCTAAACAACTTGATATCCACATCCTTACCTTTTTCATCTTTTTCTAATTTTGAGGATGGACTCATTGGTGTACTACATACCTTGGCATTTTCCATTTTGAATCGTTTCAACAATTCTCTAGTATATTTTCTTGATTAATGAAAATTCCATTCTCACATTGTTTGATTTGAAGTCCAAGGAAGAAGTTTAATTCTCCCATCATACTCATTTCGAACTCACCCTGCATAATCTTAGAAAATTCCTTACAAAGAAGATCATTAGTAGATCCAAAGATTATGTCATCAACATAAATTTGTACAACTAGAATGTCATGTGCTTTATTTTTGATAAATAGTGTTGTATCAACCTTTCCTCTTGAAAAACCATTTTCCAATAGAAACTTACTTAATCTTTCATACCAAGCTCTAGGAGCTTGCTTCAAACCATAAAGAGCTTTAGTAAGTTTGTAAACATGATTAGGTTTATCAAAAATTTCAAAACCAGGAGGTTGTTCTACATACACTTCTTCATTTAGAAAACCAAAGCACTTTTCACATCCATTTGATACAACATGAAGTTTTTAAAACATGCAAATGCACAAAGCATTCTAATGGCCTCAAGTCTAGCAACCGGGGCAAAGGTCTCATCAAAATCGATGCCTTCCTCTTGGTTGTACCCTTGAGCCACTAATCTTGCTTTATTTCTCACAACGTTACCTTGTTCATCAAGCTTATTTCTAAACACCCATTTTGTTCCAATAACAGAATGGTTTTTAGGTCTAGAAACAAGTTTCCAAACTTGGTTTATCTCAAATTGATTTAGCTCTTCTTGCATAGCAAGAATCCAACTTTCATCATTTTGAGCATCTTCTAAATTTTTAGGTTCTAATTGAGAAACGAAAGCAACATTACCAAAATATCTTTTAAGTTGAGCTCTAGTCATCATCCTTTCTGAGGGATTATCCATAATGTCTTCTTGAGGATGATACTTATGAAATCGCCATTCTTTTGGTAATTGAGAATCTTCATTTTCTTTCTGGCATTTGACTTTCAACTATATTCTGATCTTCATGTTCAACTTCTGGTTCAGCCTGATTATCAGTGTTCTGCTCACTTTCTGGCTGTTCTAGTTGTTCTGATTGTTCATTCTGCTTTTCATGATTAGAATCTACAACATCATCACTTTCTAATGTTCTAGATGTAGAGTCAGATTCATCAAACACAACATGAATAGATTCTTCTACAACTAGAGTCTTTTTATTAAATACTCTATATGCTTTACTATTACTAGAATATCCCAGAAAAATACCTTCATAAGATTTAGCATCAAATTTAGCAAGATGATTTTTCTTGTTATCTAGAATAAAGCATTTGCACCCAAAAATGTGAAAATAACCAATATTTGGTTTTCTACCTTTGTATAGCTCATATGGAGTCTTTTTAAGTTTAGATCTTACCAAAGCCCTGTTTAGAATATAACAGGCAGTGTTAACTGCTTCTGCCCAGAAATACTTTGGTAGTTTAGAATCACTTAGCATGGTTCTGGCCATTTCTTGAAGTGTTCTATTCTTGCGTTCCACTACTCCATTTTGTTGAGGTGTTCTAGGTGCTGAGAAGTTATGGAAGATTCCTGACTCGTTGCAAAAAGCATCGAATTTCTGATTTTCAAATTCTCCTCCATGATCACTTCTAATTGCGTGATGTTGTATCCTTTCTCATTTTGTATTCTCTTGCAAAGATGAACAAACATGTCATATGACTCATCCTTATTTCTAAGGAAGAGTGTCCAGGTGAATCTAGAGTAATCATCTACAATAACAAATGCATAGAATTTTCCTCCAAGACTAGAAGGAGTAATTGGACGAATAGATCAAGGTGTAGCAATTCTAAAGGTCTAGAAGTAGAAACCATGCCCTTGGATTTAAAAGATGTTCTGGTTTGTTTGCCCATTTGACAAGCATCACAAATGTGATCTTTTTCGAATTTCAACTTTGGCAAACCTCGAACCAAATCTTTCTTAGACAGTTTAGAAATAAGGTGCATGCTTGCATGTCCAAGTCTTCTATGCCATAACCAACTAGAATTATCAACAGAAACTAAACATATATCCTGGTTATGCATATCAGAGAGATCTACTAGGTATATATTTCCAAACCTTTTTCCAACGAATAAGGTTTTATTATCATGCATGTTCTGAACTTCACAATGAGAAGGTTCAAAGATCACTCTTCTATTTTTATCACAAATCTGACTAACACTTAACAAGTTATAATGTAATCCTTCTACTAAGCATACATCTTCTATTGAAGGATTAGAACCTACCACACCAATACCAACGATTTTACCTTTTGCTTTGTCTCCAAAGCTTACTGTACCTCCCTTTTTCTTTTCTAATCTGGTGAACTTCTTTCTATCACCAGTCATATGCCTAGAGCAAGCGCTGTCCATGTACCACATTCTTGTTTTCAGCTCACTCCTTAGGCACACCTGAAAAGATCAAGCAGATTTAGGTACCCAACTCATATTGGGTCCTGGAGGGTTAGTGGTAACAGGTGCATTTAGCTTACTATGATTTTTCTTTCTGTTGAAACTTTGATATTCTAAAGTCACAACATTAGAAAGCATTTTTCTTATTAAAACACGATTCAGTTTAGAAATGCTATCATAGCTAGAACTTGTCTTTCTTTAGAAAACGATTCTGAAATTGATTTTAGAATTCTAATCTCAGTTTTCAAAGATTCATTTTCAGAATTCAGATTTTTACATTTTTCTTCAAGATGTGTCAGATTTTCAGAAAATCGATTATTACAATTTTTAAGATCTTTGATTTCTGTGATAAGATCTTTGCATGTAACTTCTTGATAAAAAGCATCTTTTAAATGATTACTTTCAGATTTAATTTTCTGAAATCTTTCTTTAGAACTTTATGCTTTCTAACAAGCTTTTCAAACTCATTGCAAAGATTATTGTAAGTATTAGAAGATCATTTTCTGATTCAGGTTCAGAAATACTTACAGTGCTTTCTTCATGCTTCTGGACCGTTGCATTTGTTTCGTTGATTTCAGCTTTCTGTGTTGAAGTCAGAGTACTGATTTCTTTGGAGTCAGAATCGATAGTAGCCATTAACAGATATTAGCAATTTCTTCTTGATCACTGTGGCTTTCAGAATTAGAATATCTGAATCACTCCAAGCAGCTACGAAAGCCTGCTTCAGCTTCTCTTTCGTTGACTTCTTTTTCAATTTAGGACAATTAGGCTTGATATGTCCAGGTTTGTTGCATTCATAACAAACCACTTCAGAAGGTTCTTTCTTAGGTAAGTTACATTTTTGGGTGGAAAGTTCTTTTTGTTAAACTTTTTCTGTGGCCTTCCACTCTTTCTATAGAACTTTTTGAATCTTTTAGCAACGAGTGCTAAATCATCACTATCAAGGAAGAACTTTCTTCACTAGAATCTACTCTCAAAGCCAGTCCTTTCTTTTTCTTATCTTCTATGTCAAAGAAGATTTCATTTCTTCTGAAACAAGAGCTCCTATAAGATAATCATAAGTGAGGGAGTCTCTTTGTAATTCATGACAGTTCCTATAGAATCCCATTTTTTAGGTAGAATTCTAAGGATTTTCTTAACAAGCTCATCTTCTGAAATTTCCTTACCGAGAGTTCTCAAAGGATTAACTATATTAGTAAATCTAGAATTTAACTCTGCAATAGTTTCTCCTTCTTTCATACTAAACATTTCATATTCTCTCCAAAGGATATTTATTCATTCCTTTACTCTATCTGTACCCTCATAGGTGACTTTAAGTTTTTCCCATACTTCTGTCGCGATTTACATCCAGACACTTTGTTGTATTCTGTTGCATCTAAAGCACAATGAAGAATATTGATAGCTTTTGCATTTATAGCAATATCATTCCAATCAGCATCTGTATATTCTTCTTCTTTTTCTAACAATCTCATCTCCTACAATTTCATGGGAATACGAGGACCAGTGAAACATTCCTCCAGCAGTTTATATCAACTGATTTCATGAATTTTCCATTCTAGTTTTCCAATAAGAGTAATTAGAACCATTGAACAAAGGAGGTCTAGAAACAGATTGACCTTCTAAGAAGTAAGAGGAAGTGGGTTGCCATGGGATCTTATCTCTTAAGCGGTTAAGCTTCGGTAAGTCAAGAGCCAAGCTCTGATACCAGATTGTGGGTCCCGTATATGTATGGCACAACCCAAGAGGGGGGTGAATTGGGTTTTCTAAAAAATAAATTTTAGAATTTAAAACAAATATAGAATTCTAAGTGCAGCGGAAAAATAAGAACTTGTAGAATAGTTATGGATTAGAACTTCCTCACAATGTTCTATTCAAAAAATAGAAAGACTATGCAAAGTGCAGCTATTGATTAGAACTGCTTCACAATGTCTTATTCATATAGAACTGCTTTATGAGGAAAGCTATTGAATTAGAACTTCCTCATAAAGTTTAGAAAATCATATAAGACTGTGTGAGACAGTTATTGAAATTAGAACTGCTTCAAAGCCTTAATCAAGTATCAGAACTACTTTATGATGGAAAGCTATTGTAATTAGAACTTCCTCATAAAGTTTAGAAAATTAATTAGAAACCCAAGTAGTGAAATATACTGTGAATAGAAGACGATTTAGAACTTGGTATATTCACTTATCAGAATTCAGAGTTCTAATATCAGAGAAGATAAGACTTATTCCAGTTTTAGAACATCAGAATCATTAACAACTTTAGCATTTCTAAAATATAAACAGAAGTGTAAAAAGCAGTATCAAGCAAACTTCAGAAATTAAAAAGATCAACACAGTGATTTATAGTGTTCGGCACTAACTCGCCTACATCCACTCCCCAAGACTCATCTTGAGATCCTCAACTATGTTATCTCTTTTCAAGGGTAAGAGACAAACCAACAATACAAGGCAATAGATCAACACTAGATCTACCCTTTATCCCACTAGATTTTCAAAGGTTTAGTTAACCTCAACCCTTTCTGTTTTTGGCAGAGTACAGAAACTCAATTCAAGATTAGAATCTCTTACGAAGAAGGTTGCTTGATAACCTCTTTCCAATAGCTTTTCACCTAAGCTATTACACAAATGTTTATCAAATAAAAATTTCTACAAAGATTACAGAATCTAAATAGACAGAAAGAAATGCATATATAAGCACAAAAAACAGTTTTTCAGATTAGAAAACCGTTTAGAAACAGAACCGTTTTTCAAAAGTAGTTATAAAAATTTTTTCTCTTAAAGATAAAACGTGAAGTAAAGATGAAAAGAAAAATGGGGGTAGAGAGTAAGTTTTGAGAGATAAAGATGTGATCAATAAGTGAATACTCTTAAAACGAAAACTCTTTCTTCCACTAAGTTCAAAGAGTGAAAACTCCTTTTATAGAGAGATTTGTGACTCTCGCTTTTGGAAAGTGGATATTTATTTTGAAATCAGAATATTTGTTTTCCTTATTTGGAAGATACGAAATCTTAGTTACCAAAAATTTATTTTATCCTTTTGGTAAGAGAATAAAAGACGATCTTCCTTTCCTTTAAACGAAAAGATTTTCGAAAGCATTTTATTTGAAAATATTTTCGAAAAGATACTACTTACTAAAAACGAAAAGATATAATCTTCCTTCGTTTTATGTAAGAGAATAAATTAAAATCCTTTAGATCTTCAAAGAGAATTTCGGAAAAGAAAGCATACGATTTATTACCAAAATCGTTAGAGACATAATCTCTTTAATTTTAGGTAATTGAATCATTTTGATTTTTAAAGAATATTTTCGAAAACGAATTTTTGACAAAAGAATTTATTTTTGAAGAATCTAATTTCCGAAAAATATTTTTGATGAGAGAAAGATTAGTTTGTGTGCTTATAGATGAATTTTCTCCCTATCCTACAAAGTATCCTAAATGCCTAACCACTAGGGTCTTCGGATATCTTCACACACATGTAAGACTTGCCTTGTTCGTTTTCTTTCCATAAGAATTCTGCTAAAATCATATTAGCACAAATAATATAATTTAAATTTATTCGTTTTGTTGTAATCATCAAAATTCCAAGATTAGAATTTGACCCTTGAGCCAACAAGCAGTAGATGGAAGTGATGAGATCAAGAAAGGACAAAATCAACACCAACAATCTAATATGAATCAGACGACAAAGGGAGAGAATCAACAAAATCATGGAAATGCAAAGATAGACAATAAAATGATTGATTTGAATATGAAGCCCCTTCGATTTCATGAACAAGCTCCGAAGGATCAAGTTAGCTATTTTTAATGATTAAACTAGTTTCTATTTATATTCTCAATATTTTATTTTGAATCAATGACTTTGCAAAATACACTCAATGAAAACTTCGATTCACACTTATTGTAAAGGTTTATTTGGTATTATCATTGTTAAAGTATTTTATCTAAATATTATTGTAATTCTTGAAACACATAAGTAAATATATATACTCACTCTGTCCTAAAGGATTGTTCTTTTGTTCATAAATATAAATCGTTTTGAGAATATCACGAGTGATTAATCAAGTTTTTCAATTTTAATTTTATTTATATTAAATGCAATACTTATTATAACTTAATAATATTAATAGTCGATACCTTGGTTACTCCTGCCGACACTACGACAGATTAGCAGATACTCCTGTCGACACTACGACACTGGATCGTGTAGAGAACTGACCTCGTAGATTTGATTTCGGACCGTTTTATCTTTCAGTGATTTTTTTCATATTTTGTATAGTACATTACATTTACAATTCCATTCTTACATTGTTACTGTGTTGATCTTGATGATGATGCTTGTGGTTATGATGTACATATATGTCAATTTTTGACAGTGGAAAAAATTGTGATTTTTAATATTATTAAATTATTTTTTTGCCTATAATTATATTTTGCGACCGAACTGCAACCAAAGTATAATCGAGAATTTGCAACTGATTTGCGACCGAGTTTGATAATTGCGACCGACACTTTTTGCGACCGATTTCTAATTAGCAACCGATTTTGATCGGTCGCTAATTTGCGACCGCTTAGTAATTCGATCGCAAAATAATTTGCGATGAGCACCTTTGCGACCGATTAATGTCCGTCGCAAATCGGTCGCTAATTCCATTTAGCGACCGATTTCTCATAATTTGCGACCAATTGTCTGTCACAATTTTGCGATTTTTTTGTAGTGATATGCATTCGGCCCACACTCAACCTATTTAACATTTTAATTCATTAAAAAAATTTCATTATAATTTTAATTAGTTCTTTTACTAATGAGTTACCTATGCAATTGATTAGGCTACATTAGATCAAAAAGGCCAAATGCATATATTTGCCCCTAAAGTTTGCGCGATTTACCTTGCGGCATCCTCATGTTTGCAAGGGACCTATCATGACTATACACTTTCATATTTCAGTAATAATCATGTCCCTTGGCAAAATTCATGAAGTAGGAGTCTGATTCATGCAAGATGCAGTCTTCTTACTCATCAAGGAAACCCATCAGAAAGTGACGAAGTCATTTGTTATCCCGAGCAGCATTATAGTGAACCAAGCAAGCAGTGCATTATTCAGGATGAGACTGCTTATCCCAAAGAATAGCCATCGAACTATAATAATCTTGAACTAATTGACCTAGAAATTGACAAAGATGAAGGAGTTCTTGATCAATTTGATATTGTGAACTTTGATCAGTGACAGTGTGAGTGGTTGCCAAAAAATCCTAAACATCCATAGTTAATTGATTTTAAGTGGGGTTGTATTGGTGAGCCAACTCATGATTTTAGCATTATCAGCTTCCCAATCAACAATACAAATGGCATAATCAGTAGCAGTATTTATTGGTTTGATGATACTACCCGAATCATAACCCCAAAGTTTGTGACCTTGCAAGAACCATTGCATTTATTGTTTCCAAGAATGAATTAGTATCATCTAAAACAAGTTGAATGGGATGAACAATATCATAAGAGGAATAAGACATTTGAGATGGTTGTGGAAGGTGTGAAGGCTTAAAGGAGAAGAGCCGAAGCCTGTAAAAAGAAAAAAAAATTGCCTAGAAAGGCTTTGATACAAAGTTGAATAAGAAGGAATTTGTATTGCATTGCTATGAGATTTACATTATACAACACTCCTTATATAGGTGTACAAGGTATATGAAAAAGGAAAAAAAGGATTATAATCAGATACATTAGGATCAGAATCAGATGCATAATTGAATACACTAGGATCAAATCAGATACACAAGAATCATAATCAGATGTACTAGGATTGGTTCAAATATACTAGGATCACTTAGGATTTTATTCTAACAAATCATATCCATTGTTTTTTCTTTGAATTTAACTAATTAAACAACTAATGTGTTTTTTTTTTCTTTTTTTTTTGTCATTTTAAGTTAAACAGGTATTTTTACCATACTTTCTAATTTAAACCACCTATAAAACAACTAACATAACAAGTAATAGTTACTACAACCACTAACAACTATTAAAACAACTAATTGCTGAACATGCCATATAGAGATTACTTATTTTAACTAGCTAAATAAAATGTCTAACAACAAAGCTAATAAACCTTCACTAAAAACCGTCTATCACAAAATTGGGGAGCTATACCCCCAGTTCCTCCTTCTCTCTGTCTCTATCCTCGCTTAGGTCCATATTTGTTAACAATAGTTATCAAACTTAAAATATCACTTCTCACCCTCAACATATTTAACATTTTAATTCACTCAAAAACTTCATATAAATTTAATTAGTTTTGTTAATGAGGTACCTATGTAATGGAATTATACTAAGTTAGATCATAAATTAGATTCTTTCATTTTAATTTTTCACTCTTATTTCATTTTAATTTATTTTGAAAAGTTTTAATCATTGTACTATCTTTTTGAAAAATTTTGAATATTTTCATCGTTGTACTATCCTTTTTGAGAAATTTTAAATTATTACAATTATAAAGTTTGTTATTTCTTTGTTTGGTATATATATGATTACCCTTCTCATAATATATATTATTTATTTTTTATATGGCAATCACAGGAAAAAATGTTATGTATGTGCATTAGCGGTTGATAAAATCTAATATGGTAGAAAAACACCAAAAATAGAATCAAAGCGTTTTCCTTTGACCTAACCTAACTTACCTAAACTGGATCCATTGGTCCACTTATGAATCAAATCAATGAAATTAATTAAAGATTATTATTGAAATTAGAGTATTTCTAGCTATACACTTAGAAAAAAAAAATCGGAATATTTATTAGAAAATCTTTAATTTCATGTCCATAGCCCATCTAGGTAAATTTTTTCTATATATAGGTCTACTACCTACATCTTTCTACCATCATCTAATTGGCCAAAGCAAGTCATAATTAGAAGACAGAAAGAGTTCATAGGTGAGACAACATTTTATTTTTATCTTTAATTTTGTTTTTCTCCTGCTAATTCAATTGTCTGTTGATCTTCCTTTACCTAATGAATCTGTAATTTGTAATGCAGTCATGGCAGTACGCTACGTCCAAACCGTGCCTCAACATCATCAGGAAGACGACCAAGATAAACCTTTAGTTTTCGACGCGAAAGTTTTTAGCTACAAATCTAACGTTCCGCAACAGTTTATTTGGCCTGACGATGAAAAGCCAACCCCTAATGCACCAGAACTCCTTGTTCCACAAATCGACCTAGGTGGCTTCCTTTCCGGGGACCCTGTCGCTGCAATGGAGGCTTCTAAGCTTGTGGACGAAGCTTGCAGGAAGCATGGTTTCTTTCTCATCGTTAACCACGGCGTCGATAAAAAACTGATAGAAGATGCCCATCTCTATATGGACAGCTTCTTTGCATTACCCCTCTCTGAAAAACAAAAGGCTCAGAGGAAACTTGGCGAACACTGTGGATATGCCAGCAGCTTCACTGGCAGGTTTTCCTCTAAACTTCCATGGAAAGAAACTCTATCTCTTCGTTACTCGGCAGACAAGAATGAGCCCAATGTTGTTCATCAGTATCTCCATAACACAATGGGCGAAACTTTCTCGGAATTCGGGTATTGCTCACTAACAATCTAAACAATTTTATAAACAAATAAACATTAATTTCTTTATTCTAATCATAAATAAATTAAATTTCTGCAGGAGGGTGTACCAGGAGTACAGTGAGGTGATGAGCAATCTAGCACTGGAAATCATGGAACTACTTGCAATGAGCCTTGGAGTAAGCAGAAGGCAATTCAGAGAATTTTATGAAGAAAACGATTCTATATTGAGGGTTAATTACTATCCTCAATGCCCAAAACCCGAGCTTGCTTTAGGAACTGGTCCTCATTCCGATCCTACTTCCCTAACCATTCTTCACCAAGATCAAGTAGGCGGTCTTCAAGTATTTGTAGACAATCAATGGCAAAATATCAGCCCGAATTTCCAAGCCTTCGTCGTTAACATTGGCGACACCTTCATGGTACGTAAAAAGTTTATTTCCATCTTTAACTTGATTACAAATATGTTTTCTAACCTTTTACTTCTTGGTTCGAAGGCTTTATCAAACGGGAAATACAAGAGCTGCTTGCATAGAGCAGTGGTGAATAATGAGACACCAAGAAAATCAATTGCTTTCTTTCTGTGTCCTAAGGGTGATAGGGTTGTGAGTCCACCAAGTGAACTTGTAGACGATGACAATCCAAGAACATATCCAGATTTTACTTGGCCCATGCTTCTTGAATTTACACAGAAGCATTACAGATCTGATATGAAGACTCTTGAAGCTTTCAGTAATTGGCTTCCACAACAGAAAAATTAAGTGGGTAATAATAATGTCACTGTTAACCCGGTTTGGGATAAGTTCTTTGTTCAATATATAAGACTTAGGATAATTCCCTCCTCTTGAGCTAGCTTTTGGAGATGGAATTAGGTCCGGTTTATCTTGTAATAGTCGCAATTAAATAAATTGGAAACAGTTTCGGTATGTATTGGAAGACAAATAGCAAAAACTCAAGAATAAAATCCCAGTTCGGTGACTATAGCTAGCTTTTTGGTCAAACAAAAGGCAAGAATAATAACATATGGGCATTCAATAGAAGGTTTGATTTGCTATATTTTTGTATTTTTCTTTCATAATATAAAAAGATAATCCTATCCTAACATTAAAAAAATAAAAAAAAAGGCAAAAAGAATAGAAAGTTTAAAACCTATTAGTATTTAATACTATGAAAACTACTTGGTTACTCTTGAAATATGGGTCATCCTTCCACCAAGCCGATGAATAAATTTTATTTCAAAGATTTTATAGCGTTACGATTTTTTGTCTTTTTTTTCTCTCACGAAATAGTTTGTCATACTCTCATTTGTCTTATGTATATTTATTAAATTGGATGAGTATGCGGGTATGCTTATAAGCCAAATATATATAATAGGAAAATTATTTACCTCCCATACACCAAACTAATAAATAATTACGGTTATGACTATTTTATCCTTTCTTTTCTCAGTGAATTATCAGAATACCCTCATTTTTTTATTTGTTTCTATTTGATTATCATTGAACTGGCTTGATTGTATCATCCCATACACTCGTTATAGATAAGTGTAATCCTAAATGGTAGTCTTATCTCAATTTAGGTGAATTACATAACAAATAAGGAAATACAGTCTGTGATTTTCCTTTTCATCCTAAATGGGTTCTTAGCTATTTAGTTCATGAGTTTTAGTCCAAAATACTATTATATCTCTACTGTTTGACAAAATCACTAATATTTCTCTGAGATTTAGCTCATTAATATTTAATTCTTCCGTCTAAAAAATGTCATTTTTAATCGTTAAATGATGGACCAAATAATAATCAATAATTCCCCTCAAAAAAAATAATACGATATTTTTTTGACAAATAATAATAATAATACGATATTAAATGTAAATAATTAAATAGTCAAATATTATAAAATCTTCCATACAAAAAGAAAGTACTTTTGAAGGAAAAAAATTAAATGATTTAATGATATTAAACCTCAGGAATATTGAATCAGTGATTTGTCAAATAATGGAAATATGATAGAAATTTCCGTCACACTTAAGAGAGTAATTTTGTAATTTTGAATCAGTATACTATTACTTTTTGTAATTTTTTTAAATAATTAATCCCTTTAAACAAATTTAAATTTAAATTTTTGAAATTGAAGTTTCGAAGCTCAATAGTTAACATATATTGCTCATCATGTAATTATTTAAGTAGTTACTTTCTCAAAAATATAAAATTGTAGGTTTTATAAAAATTTGAACATTTTAAAAATATTTTTAAATGCAAATCTTTTGTAAGTGATATATCAGGTCTGAAGGCAAGTATAAAACTTTTACACAGATAAAGCACTTAATCTATTATAAAGAAGTTAGAACCTGAATATCAACTCTATTTTGGGTTACTGAAAACAAACAATTTAATTCTGGTTTATAATCTATCAATTAAATATATAATCTATAAATATAGTGGATACGAGGGGAATAACTTTTAATAGATAAATAAATATATATAATATTTATCTTTGTAAAATTTAAGATATCTTAAAATAACCTTAGTCTTAACCAACTAAAAAATTTTAACTTAAAAATATATATAATATTTTATAATTTGATCGGATGTTTTTGAATTTTTAATAGATAAATAAATATAAATAATTAAGTATTTCAAAATTTTAAATTTTTACTATTATTATCTTATTATGTCTAATATATTTTATTTATTAGATATTATGTAAAAATAATAATTTAATAATTTTAATAATTTATTTACTAAATTTATAATTTAACTTCAACATTATTATTTTAAAATATATGTAAATGAGGTATTTGAAAGTTTTTACATTTTTTTGAATTTTTTTAAATAAATATATCTTGATGATTTAGATTTCATTTAAAAAGAGTATAATTAAATTTTTTTTAATTACAAATTTCACTCTAATTTGGTTAGCCAAAGAATAAGATAAAAAATTATTATTTTAACATCTCGAATTTAATAGTTATATTGATATCTTATATAATTTATATCCTATTTCTATTAAAGAATAATTTTATTATAATTTTTTAAAATGCTTTGATGATTTTGATTGGCTAAAAAAATAAAAATTTATCATTATTTATAAATATTAATTTAATTTATTAGATTGCTTTCTTATTCTATTTTTAATGTATAATATTTACTACAAAAGATTCAGTGAAAGTTATTAACAAAAAATGTAAATTAATTATTAAACGTATAATAGAAGCTATATGATAGTTTTTGTAAATTAATTTGGTTTTTCTTTAAAAAATAAAATGAAAGCAATTAACGTATAATAAAAACTGTATGAATTAGTATGTTAACATAGAATCAAAAAAACAAAATTACTGTATATATAAAGTGTAATATAATTTAACCATTCAATCTAAATAAGAATTTATATTTTAATATTATATAAATAAAAAATTAAACGAGAATTAAGAATGAACATATAATGAGCATAGTCAACGTGCAAACATATCATAAACAAGACTAGTATAGATAAATATACAAATGTGCCAAAATATATGAACTGACAAAAAGGATTTTAATACAATTAATATTACAATATCAGAAATAAATTTGCTTCCTACTTACGCTATATATACTAACCATAAATTTTGCTTCCTAACTAAGTAAAATTGTTGTACTTCTAATTTTTGATTTAATTCATTAAGTTCCTATATATATATATATATATATTTAATACCATATAAGAATAAAAAAATATATCAAGAGAAAAGATTTAGGTACATACTTGAGGCTATGGAGGTTATAGATTTTTTTTCTTTGTATTACCACAGGTATCCCCAGTCTCAAGTCGGCCCACTAAAAAGTAAAATGCTTTTAGTGAGTATTTATTCCATCCATGAGGTCTTAACCTCACTTGAGGGGGAAAAGTACCGAACCACTAATCCCAACACTCGTTTTGAAGGTTATGGATTTTTAATATCACATAAAAACAATATCAACACTTAAAAGGTTATGGATTTTTAATATTATACAACAACTTCCACTTCTGCATGAGGCTATGGAAGTCACACACACTATAAAAAAGGATCGACAGTTTGTCGACCAGTGATCCATTGTAAGTGAAATTAATATTATTAGGATAAGTTTATCAATAGTAGATATGCAAGAGTTGGCCACTTATCTGCATTTATTACTTTCAAGAGGCCATTATTTCTAAGGTTCAAGCTAAATCTCAAAATCATGAAGAAGGTTCCAGTCAACCTTACTTAGTTGATGCTACACAACTTACATATACAGGAAGTAGGTGGTATTAAAAAGCAACAAATTTATGGCCTCGGTTCGCAAGCTTCCATTTTCTTTAGTCACTCTACCACCTCTAGCTCTTCTGCTGCATCCCACCGTCAAGAACAACACAATGAAAATATTGCTGCTCGAATTCAGGAGATATTGGAGCAGTAAATGAAAGAGATGGAGATGCAATATGAACAGGAGCTGCGACAACAGTTACAGCAATAAGTGCAATAGCAAGTTAGAGAGCTTATTGCTCTCATTCTCCCCTATCCTATGCAATGTATTTGCACCACCAGAGCATAGTTTGCAACAACCTGGACTACGTCCTTCTACGGATATTCATAATAATGGTGATGGAGATGCTACTACCTAGATACGGTACTTTAACTACTTTATATTTATGTGAGAAATAATTTAGTATTAATGAAACAGTTGTTTTAATTGTGAGATCATAAATTTATTAGTACTTGTAAGTTTTAAGTTCACATTTTACTTATGGAATGGAATTTAGTTATTGCAAACCTTTAAATACATTTATAATATATATATGTGATGCGGAGCAACTGGCACTTAAATATATGGAAGACTTGGATCGCTGCAAATCCAAGAAGAAGGAGCACGGGCGTGCTGGAGCGTGCTAGACTCTAGAAGTCCAGGACACGAGACGCGCCAAGACCAAGAAACACAGGCACGCCCGTGCCACAACTAACCCGCCCGTGCTAGCCTCTGGAAATCCTAGCACGCCCGTGTCATGCAAGCACGCTCGTGCTGACGAGACTACGAAGAATCAAGTTTTGGCACGCCATGACATGCCAAGCACACCCCATGCTAGCCCCTGAGAATCTACGGCACGCCCGTGCCGCCTCCCTCACTAAGGTTTAGTTTATCTACGAATTTTGTGCTATTTTTAGGGTTTTATAACTTTTAGCTTAAACCTATAAATAAGTTATTTGTATTATTGGCAAGGATTACCTTTGATTATTATTCATATCAATAAACTTCTTGAGAGTTTTAATTCTCTATTTTATTTGTCAGATCATACGTTATTGATCAAAACTCCTAACAGAGTATAATCATATTCCCAATCACGTAACCGTCCCATGTCAGTTGGTATCAGAGCCGAAAGGTGAAGTATCTCCATGGCCGACAATCATGAGACACGACTCATAGTCTTAGAGGCGAGGTTCGGAGAGTTAACCGAACAAATTAGATAGTTGACTCTCACAATTCAACAAGGCAACCCACAACCTGCAACTCCAAATCAGCGGCAACCAGATTATGAAGGCACTAAAATCGTAACAGGCCGAGATTATAAAAACAATGGTGAAAACTTTCATAATGGATACAAAATGAAGGTAGATCTTCAACCTTTCTGAGGATCACTAGATATTGAAAGCACTTTGATTGGCTAGCGGAGGTCAAATGATTCTTTAAGGTTATGAATGTTGAGGATGAACGTAAAGTCTCCATTGTGGCCTATAAACTGAAAGGAGGAGCAGCAGCATGGTGGCAATTTGTTCAAGGATTGAACCTGCGTGGGATTGGATTTTAATGAAACAAATGATTGAGCAACATTTCCTTCCTAGTGATCACTCTCAAATTTTGTATAACAGGTATCATGACTGTTTTTATGGAAACTGAAAGGTTGATGAGTATACGGAAGCGTTTTTGAGATTACAGGCTCGTTGTGACAATTGTGAAACCTAATCCTAGCAGGTAGCTCATTACCAGAGTGGATTGAACCATGATATAATGTGTATGATGGGTGTAGCTGCAATTTTCACATTGGCAGATGCAATTGAGATGGCCAAACGTGCAGAAGATAGAATTAACTGGCAGCCTCGGCAACCGTCTAATCGTAATCAGAACTTCAGGCAATAATATTCATTCGGAAATCAACAGTTCAATAGAAATTTCGATGGATAGAATTCAAGAGCAGCAACTCCTATTAATAACCAAAATTCACAGTAGCCCTCAACAGAAGAAAAGAAAGACTCCCGAGGAAAGGTACCCATGGCAGACAGAAACAATAAGTTGTGTAACGCCCATTTTTTTCCTGTGTTTTAATAGTAGTTTACCGGTCTGTGAATAGTACCACCGGTCCGGAAGTTGGTATTATTTTTGGTCCGAAAAATTACTATTTATATTTTATATTTTATTTAACATTTTTGGAGCATGTATGCATGGTTTTTATGGGTAGAAAGTAAGTAAGGAATATTTTTGGAGAATTTAGATACTTAGTGAATAGTGAATTATGGTGTTATATTAAGTAAGGAAATTTGAGCAATTATTTTTTTTATGGAGGAAAATTGAGGAATTATTTTTATGGAATAAATTAGAGACTTTTGTGGAGATAAATAATATTTTGAAGGAATTTAATTGGAGAATATTTGGAGAGAAGACCAAAATACCCTCCAATTTGGAGAAAAGACCAAAATACCCCCTTAGTGCTTTAATAAAGCAACTATCAATTATTGAGCACCAACTTTTGCCTCTTCTTCTCCATACACGTTTCCTTCTTCTCCTTCTTCTCTTCTTCTTCTTCTTCATTTTCTTCAATTCCTACTTAGTAAACACCAATCCAATTGAAGGCATACATCTTAGAGAGTGAAGCTAGAGAAGTAATCTTTGGTGACTAATTTCAAGGAATTTGGTGATTTTCCTACTTGGGTCAAGTAAGTGATTTTATGATAAGTGAATTATTTTGGATTTAGAGTTGTCTTTTAGCATATACATGCTTAATCATGCTCCAATTACTTCTTTTCTTTGTTTTCTTTATTTGATTTTGAGTTTCTTTATTTGCATGACACGGGCGTGCTAGGATTTCCAGAGGCTAGCACGGGCGGGTTAGT
>NW_028322621.1:0-17670 GCF_041381405.1 Jatropha curcas
GAACCAATTGCAGAAACACAAAGCACAATGGCATCATGTATGACATCCAACGGTATTCTAAAGTTGATATTTCCTACTTCAAAGAAATATGAGGGAGACATTCTAGTGAAAAAAATAGGAAGAGAATCTTTAACTCCTCGAATCATTATCTCAATATCTTGGAGATTTTGCTCTGAAACCTGCACAGAACTTTTAAATTGATATATTTATACCAAATCGCATGAAGAAATAAAATGACAATCAGAAAGAGCACACATGAAATGCTGAATTTCTATTCAAACATAAAGGTGAGAGACAAATAAAGACCATAAAACATCAGTTTCATATACCAAGTTTGCATGATGAACTACAGCAACATCTGCTCTCCTAAGGGCTGTCAATGGTTCCCTTAAGGGTCCAAGTGGGATCAGTTGACAGTTTCCCCATGGTGATAGCCCATTAACCATTACAATCTCAAGGTCGCGCTGCAAGCTCCAGTGCTATCTTCCACACAAAAGAAACTAATTATCAGCATACATCTATAAGCAAAGTTTTTGCCTCATGATGTCACTGCTTCAGCAATAAAAATATCCTTAAAAACAATCAAAAATCAATCAGTGAACAGTAAATGAGATCTGTACTTCTCAACAGTAAGCAGTATAGTATCAGTAGGTCAGCCTACCAGAAAATAAAAGCCAAAAGATTGGTTGACATATAATTCAAAAAGATTAAAAGAACAATACTTGACCGGAAAAGAAAGGAAATGTTTCAAATTTCAAAATATGAAGAAGATGCCAACAGCCTTCCAGTGCCAGACGCTCAGTTTCAGGGATAGCTGCCCTATCACATCATTTGACCACTTATCATACATGCAACAAAATGAAGCCTCAACGACAAGAATGGAGGGAAAACAAGCATAATACCTGCATTCCATCGTCTAGAACAAGAGCACTGATTTTTCCCGAGTCAAGCCGACTTCCAACTTCCTGATCAACCCATGTTTCCTTGGAAGAATAATTTCTAGGATCAGTATATCCATATCGTTTGAAAAAACCAGCAGCAGTGGCAGCTCGATTTGCACCTATACCAATCTTTGCAGGCGTCCCTATAAGATGCCTTGTAACCATCCTAGCTTCATCTCCACCAGCATACCCCTGCCAAATGAGCAAATATTAATTTCTCCAGGTAAACGTTTAGCTAACCAAATGAAAATTGCATTTCCATGATCATGCCATTTCCATATCCAAAAAGGCAGGGGCGGCAGCCACACTATGTGAAGTGGGATCAATTGACACCACTCAATTTTTTAAAAAATATTTATAAAAATAGGATTAAATTTATAAAAAAAATAAAAAAATATACATTTAGTGAAAAATTTAGAGTTTTCAACCTAATTGACCCCGCTAAAAATTAAATTTAATGAAATGACCCACTAAAAAATATTTCTAGCTCCGTCACTGCAAAAAAACGTAAAAAGAAGTAAACTTTTGTAATATAAAATTCAATACCCTGGTAAGGATGAGAGGTGAAATCCCAGAATCAGCTAATAATTGGGCAATGAATTCAACCATTGGCGTCTTCCCATTTCCTCCCCAAGTTAAATTTCCAACACTTATCACCGGTACCGGTAACCTTCAAAATCAAAATAACGCTAAGAAATTAAATTAGACATTCCAATAAACTGACAATTACCTAAATTAAGCTAAATTGTATTAAATTATGCCAACTGACAGTTAGATTAAGATTTCTCATATTCTAAACAAATAGAATAGGACATCAAAATTTCAAGGACATTTAGAGATATTTCCCAACTGCAGAATTAGATTAATAAAAATTAGGTTTCACTTAGTTGCAGAAACAAATATTACCGATGCTTGGAAAAGAGGCCAAAGTGGTAGAGATAGCGGCGGAGAGCTAGCGCGACTGCGTAGAAAGACGACGCGAATGAGAGTACAGGAATAAAAGATCGTTGAAGAGTAGAGAGCTTAGCTTGGTCTCGCGTGTAGGCTATCTCGTTCACTACTCTCCTCAGTTTCTCCATTTGAAATGCCATTAATTGAGAAACAGACGCACTGAGCAGAGGGAAAAATCAAAAATGGGAATGGAGGATACCATTGACATGAGACAGGTCCCACTGAGTTAGTAACTGATCGCTGACGTGGATAGTAATACAATAAATCCTTAAGCAATTTATTTTCACATTTTTTGGGAATCACAAAAATAGAAAAATAAAACATTCAGCATACGAAACTTCTACAGGAGAATTTCTTTTTTTTTGCTTTTTTTTGTTTTTTAATATGCTCATCTCTTTTTTGTTATTGTTATTTTAATGATAAAAAAAATATTATTTGTAGCTTTTTATTTATAATTGTAAGAATATTAGTAAATATTTTTTTTTGAAAAGAGAAACGGAGAAGATAAGATACAATGTTTATAGACTGCATTGTGTTTCATGAGAGCATCTCCAGAATTCGAAAAAGAAATAAGATTTCATGTGGCCCCACCAATATTCAAAAGGTATGTAAATTACTAAATTCCAGTTGGTCACAGTTTCGGCTGCCATATTATCAATCAAATCGCAAAATCAAACGGTTGATGTCATGTGTACTCCTTCAGTTCTCTGCCCTGCCCTGCCCTTCAAAACGTTTTATGGCTCTATGCTGACCTCTCAATCAATAATCAACCATTGGTGGGTCCCTATCCCCACCCACATCGGGTCCCACTTTTGTGGAGTCCCACCACCCAACAGCGGAAAACAAATTGCCTAAATTATTTGTACGTGAGGCCTGATTTACACCATGTTTGGGAAGGAGAGGAAAGAAAACTAAGAAGGGTGCTATTATTTATTTTCCTTTTTTATTTTTCACCGTATGTTTGTATTGGAAGAGAAATAGGACAAAAAAAGAAAATATTATTACTACATATTTCCAACTTACCTTTAATAAATAATGAAAATAATAATAAATTAAAATAGTTCAAACCGAACAGTAGGATATGTACAAGTGAAAAATATTTCATATTATAATTTATGAAAAGTCAGTTGAAACATAAAGAAAAGCAACAAATATATCATGACTATCAGGGGGGCAATTTTGTAATTTAGGCCAAAATAGTCAAATTCCTCTTGAGAATTACCAAACTCTCCCCGTTTTGGAGAGATTAAAAAGTGATTGGGCCGAGCAATTTGATACAAATTCTCCTTTTAACTTTTATTTTCTCTCATGTTTGTAGACAAGGTAAAGTAACTTTCCACGGTTATTTCCTTATCATATTCTCCTTCCTTCCTATTTTTTCTCCTTTCCATTTTTTCTCCTTTCCAAATAGGCTGTTAAAGAGTATCTCCGATGAAATTATATATTTGATCTAATTTATTCGCCATATTTAAAAAATTGAAACTTAAAAATAAATATTTTCTCTATTTAGTCTCTTGTGTAAAAAAAAAAAAAAAAAAAAAAGATATTATGCATCACTCTGTCTATTTTCAAAAAGTCTGTTAAATCAGCCATTTATTCTTTTTTTTTTCTTACTTATTTTCTTTTCCTTTATTTTTTTATCATTGGAAAACTCTAAAAATATTGGAGAGCCATTTTTGAAATTTAACAATTACAAATACACATTCAGCCACATCATTATCCACAGTTTCTATTTATTAAGACATATCAGTTATTTATGGTTACATTGGAGATGCTACGAGGATAACACTTATCCATATTTAGTATCGCAAATCTTAAACTGTCTGTATTTCAATCGGTTTAGAATTTTATTATTCGTATCTATCTGAAATATATTTAGCTATTCATTTTAACATTATACTCGAAATTGTTCAATATTTCACACATCTTAAATTTGTTGAAAATATCTCTTAAACGGATAAATATCGATAACATTTTCAATTATTCAAACTCACATTCATTTAAGATATTAGTAATGAGTAAAGTACACACAATCGAGATTTGTTTAATATAGCTAGATATTTAGAGTATCTCAAAAACTAATATAGATTGCTTTTATTTAATTATCACATCATAACAATAGAAAGATTATTTAAAAAAAGATATGTTAACGTCTATTTGATATGTCAAACTGAGGTATCAAAAAACTAAATAGAGTCTATCATACCTTATATTTCTAGATGGTCTCTTACAAATATGGCATTTATTTCTCTACAGTGATTGGTTACATATTGAATTGCACTAGAAAAGAAAAGAAAAAAGATAATGGACCAATATTTAAAACTAATGCATTAAAGAGAGAGTTTTAAGATTCAAATGTCTACAAATAAACATTTGACTATATCATTATTCACTTCTTTTATTCCATATGACACATCACTACAATCCATGGTAACATTGGAGATGTTCTTATATTCTACCGGTACCATCTCCAATGTTAACATGAATAGTTCCTATTTAATTTTTTATTAGAAAAATGGAAAGATGTTTTAAAAAATGTTCTCCAATAGTAATATCTATTTGCTATGTCAAGGTGATATGTAAAAAATAAAATAGAAAATTTTAACTACACTTTCTATTTTTAGAGTCTCTTAGCCAACATGAACATTTATTGCTCTATAGTAATTGACTGTATATTAAATTGTAGATAAAAAAAAGAAAAATAATGCAAGATGATCTGAAAGTAATTCATTAGAGAGAGATTTTTAAGATTCAACATTTGTAAATAACTAGGAGCAAATTTATGAAGAGAGAGAAATTAATAATCAAAACACACAATTTCACCAAAAAAAGTACCATAAAATACTCGTTAACGAGAGATATTAAATCTAAATTTTATTACAAATGATAAAAAAATAAATTCTAAAAAATACTAAGAGAGAGAGAGAGAGAGAACGGGTTGACCAATATACTTTGGAGTATGTTTATTTGAAAATAATGTAATTTTTAATATAAAATATTATAAGAAAAATAATTTGAATTACATTATATTTTATTCCATTTAGGGTATATCGAAACTTCAAAAGCCAGGCAAGGGTTTTAGTGTGTTTTCAATTTTGTTGCCATAAAGTAATAATTATAATCATAAAACAATGGATATAAGCAAATAAAAGAATAAAATAATTTCCTTTCAAAAAAAACAAAAGAATTCGGTAATTATTCTTAAAAAAAAAAAAAAAGAAAAAAGAATGGATATAATGAGAACTGAATTTCAGGACGACTCACTTCCCTCCCATTCAAAAGCAATTGAAACTCCGAACACAAAGTAGTACCTATTAATCACCGTTCGATCATTTCTTGTTACAGACTAATCAGTCGCATGATTCATTTACAGCCATACGATAGTGCGGCCCAGAACGATTTCTGTGACGGAGTGTTTGAACTTCGAAGTCTGAACACAACACCGAAAAGGAGAAAGAAATGAACAGACCAAAAAAATAAAGTAGGTCAAAATGACCAATTAGGACTTCGTAGCATGCGTGAAGAAAGCAAATTTTTTGTGGATATTTTAGTCAAAGTGCAAGTCTGGAATCTGGACTCACTGGCGGTCCCTCCCTAACTTATTTGGTAGTAAAACGACCGCCTTCTCTACTCGCTTATTTAGGCACGTGCATGAAGACTGACTATGAGAATTGAATTGGGATTACAGCGACATTCCATTCAAAAGATTTAAATTTCAAAACACAACAAAAAAAATTTGGACTACTCCCTGAACTCAGGTGGCCGCTCAAGCGACTCAAATATAAACACAAACACCAATTTCTTTGTTGGAAAATAAAAAGCAATCCCACAAAATTTAATGAAAATTGAATTCAATTTCATATGTGTTATATATTTAATTAAAAAAATAATTTAAAGTTAATAGTAAGAATTAATTTTTCATTAAATTAATTATAATTACAATCAATTTATGTCAAGTTACATTTTAAATAATTAACTATGTAGTCATTTTCGTCCAAAAAGTAATTTTTTACATCACTAAATATTTTATAATATTTAATTATTTGGTCTTCTCCTTAATATAATACTAATTAAATTGCTATTTAGCCCCCATTTATCATAAAAAAAATGCTTTTTTTTTACGTATGATAACTAAATAATTTAATAGAACTAAAATTTTAAATACAGATAAGTAATTTAATTAAAAAGTAGAGGTGTAATACTAATTTTGATCGAAACTAAGAGACTAAATAATTTATTATATAAATATGTTCATTTATTATATTATACCGGTCCCACTATAATTATTGTTTAAAGTAACACGTTATACTACCCTATTCCATAATATTTATTACATTTGAAATTTCACGTTTCTTAAAAACATCATTAAATTTATCTAAGTTATAATAAATTATTGAGTAAATTGACTATATTATCCTTAATTTAATACTAACTCTCTAAGAAAACCATTAAATTGAAGTATAATAATTATTGGTCATATACAAAAAGCAAACTTGGTAAAAAAAAATTATTAATCCTCAAAACTACAAATATGATAAGTATTATTGAAACACCCTGAATTTTTATTTTCGAAACTTTTGAATTTTTATTAAATCAAAAATTTGAATTTTTGACGGTATGGGCCGTAAATAGTGAACAATTTTAATTTGAGTTCAAGTTTTGCAAATTAGGCCCAAGCCCAAATATAATGCTGAAATTTTGAATCGAGAACAATTAAATTTTTGAGTAATAATATGAAAGTCCAGCAATTAATCTATTATGTATATATATAAACCAATTATCCTAAAAATC
The DNA here is from genome assembly GCF_041381405.1 of Jatropha curcas. Lineage (NCBI taxonomy): Eukaryota > Viridiplantae > Streptophyta > Magnoliopsida > Malpighiales > Euphorbiaceae > Jatropha > Jatropha curcas. The sequence continues at coordinate 6,684 of NW_028322621.1, forward strand.
AAATATGATTACTAACTATATTTTTATTTTTTTATTTAGTTAATGGAGGAAATGTTATGAAACCTAATTATATAATTAAAATAAATTGAACCGGACCCGAAACTCAGATTGATTTTTAGAAAACCACACGAATAATCCGAAAACCAAGTGAAAAACCTGCAAACTGGGCAAGAACCGAGCCAAATCATTGAAATTAGACCAAACCGGTTCGAATCGAACCGGAATGGTCTAGAAGCCCAAGATTTTTTTCTTTTTTTTATTTTTTCTTTTTTCTTTTTTTTCTTTTCCCTTCTCCTTCCTTGCGCGAGCGCCAGCGCGCAACTTCCTCCTCCCCCTCCTTCTCTTCCCGTTTCCGGCCACCAGAGCCGATCAAGCTCATCTCCTCGCCGACGCGTCACCACTGCAGCTGCTCAGGCCTCCCTTCCCCGCTCTCCTTCGTTCCTGGTGAGCGCAGCAGCCGCAGGAGGGCCGCGATCTCGCTCGACCGTGAATCGCGTCTCCAGCTCAAGTTTCCGACGATCCCAAGCCACGAGCCAGGTGCGGTCGACCTCCTGTCCTCCCCTATCTCTATTTTATAGCTTCAATCTTGAGTGATTTCGCCTAGATCGGAAAAATCCAAAGAGGAGCGGCTGGCCGAAGGTTTAGAGGCGATTTCCAACCAAATGGGGCACAATCAGTTCAAATTGGTCATATAATCGAGGTCCTGGCATAATTTCGAGCATTTTGGTGTGTCAATCGCAAATTTCTGGGCAAGATCGACTTTCCGGCCACCGTGCACGGCTGCCGGCGGCGGCATTCCGGTGACCGGCCGGCGGTTCTCCGGCGAGACCCTGAAAGGCAGAATTCTCTTCTCTTCGTGCTGATCGTGGAATCCTCGCCCAAATTTCAATTGGTACGCTCTAAGGCTCCGTTCCTAATTCTTGGTATAAATTCTAAATTTATAATATTATGCTGTGAATTAGTTGAAGAATTTTTAGGAGAATGTGAACCTAGGATATAATTATTAGAGTTGTGATTATATTAGATTATGAGTGTGTAATTAAAATCACTATTTGCTTAAATACAATTAATTTTGAAACTTTAGAATTTAAGTCCTTTAAGATAATAGTTGGTAATCAAATGTGAAACATAAATTGGAAATAGTTTATTAGATATTTAGATAGCAATTAGCCTAAAACTAGTTGATTATGCATAAGAAAAGTAAAATGAGTGCTTAGTCGGTTAAGAGCGGTTAGGTGTGTAATTCTACTAAGCTTATGATTTAATAAATATTCTTATATGGTTTGTGAATATGTATTAGTTGTTATTAGAAGCCGAAAGACGTGTATTATATCTAGATGATTTATAAGATTGATTAGTTAATGTGTAAAATATAATTTTGGTATCGAAAAACTCCGAATTTAGTTGATGATTATTCAATACATAAGCTATAGTTTTATATGATTGTTAAGGATTTATATTAAATTGTTTAACTAGTAACGAGTGGAGGTTAAGCAAATAGCTATTTTTCACTTATTTGTTTATTTATTTATTTGCTTACTTAATGTTATATAATAAGTTGAAGTTTGACATTGACGATTAAATATTGATGTGATTATTTTGGACGGAGGAAGGGAAATTAATTTGTTTGATTGCCCGAAGGATGGGCTGTGTATGCAATGGTTGATGGATATAATATTGCTGATATTTAAACAGGTGGATAGTCCAATTTTTAGGGGAGGTGCTGCCGAAATTTCGATAGAACTTAGACTAGTTTTAATTAACAATATAATTAATAAGTTTATTTAGATAAATTCTATAATTTGATCCATAATAAATAAAGTACTCTAATTATTTATTTATTATCATTATTATTCATTTAAGTATACCATTATTTATTTATTTATTTTCATTATTATTGTTTATTATTATTATTATTTATTTTATTGTTGTTGTTTATTGTTAACACTATTTACTTATTTATTTGCATTTGATTTTGGATGCCTAATTGTGCATTGCATTACGATGTTTAATTGATTAATACGCTTGCATTTAATTGCAATGTTTGATTAATTGTGTTGTGATAATGCTATGCTTTGTGTGTGTGGAATTGGGATGAAGTGGGTCACCATGGGTTTATGAGACCGTTACCGTTATATGGATCCTGATTACCGTTACCGTTATATACCGTTACTGTTATATGGATCCATTACCGTTAGCCGGGTAAATGGGAGATCGGCGCCCCCGTGTGCACCTACCGTTACCGTTACCGTTAACCACGGGTTGGCTTCTCGTCGTTGCGCACCGGACAGTCTAGATTTGATTGCAGCCCGCAGGGTGGCCTCCTGTTGTGAGCGCTTGATGATCTAGATTGGATGGAGACCACCGGGTTGCCTCCTGTTGGTATGAAAAAGAAAAGAGAGAATGGAAAAACAATGAGAGGGCTGGTCAAGTGAGGATTAGACCGGTCGGCCAGTATGGGGGATCGGCTCCCTGGTGCACACGTGAGAGGATGGGCCATGTGGGAGGACGGCTCATCGGGGGTTCGGTGACTCCACTGACTAATTTCCACGTGATGTGATTATATGAAGATGTTAATAATTGTGAGTGCTGGTGATATGCCATTTGTGTGACTGGCCGTGTGAGCATATAACTAGTCGGATGACTAGATTGATATATTCATACATTTGTGTGAATGCGTGTGTTGTGCAATAATTATTATTCATTAATAAACTCACATCTCTTGTTTAAATCTTCCAGGAAGTAGCATTTTCTAAATCCCAGCTATAACTCTGCTCCTTCACTGTTAAAAAGAGATTCTTTAATTTTAATGTTGATATATTAAGTAGATAAATGTCTGAAGACTTATCTGTATACATCTGTTAGTGAACTCCGCAGTTGTAGAATTTGTGTGCAATTAGTCGTGTATTAACATAGACGACATAATTATGTGAGCCCATATTAAAAATATGATGTATTGTTAATTGGGCCCGAACTGTGGAAATGTTGTAATTGATAAATTTGGGCCGAAATTTAATAGAATCTTAAGGTTTATTTTTCTATAATTATAGGCTGAATGTTTTAAATATGATATTGAGATAATAGTTATTAGTGATTCAGGCTTACTACGGGCCTCGGGGGCGTTAAGCTTACCTGGGCCCTAGTGCCGGTCCGGCCCATGGAAACGGGTCGTGACAAACTTGGTATCAGAGCCAAGCCTTGTCCCTATGGCTGGTAGTGGGGCAAACCTCAGCGAGGACGCTGAGCCCCTAAAGGGGGGGGTGTATGTCAGGGACTACACCTTAGGCGCAATCCCACATCGGCTAAGCACAAGGTGGACGTACTGTACATAAGGAGTGACAGGTCTTGAGTTCCCGAGACGCGTTTTGGGCTAGGAGGTGGTTCCCTGGCCCAGGAACAAAACCGTGCGGGCCTGGGGCCCAAAGCGGACAATATCTCGGTAGAGCCTGGGATGTTACAAACTTGGTATCAGAGCGTAGGTTAGAAATTTTAGGACACAACTGCGGAGCATAGGAAATTTCTTTATGTTGGGATCGGCCGTAACCAACATAAGGAAGGAAACTTGTGATTTTCCTCTCTAGGGATGGTGGACGCACTAGACCCTATGAGGTGGGAAAATTCACACCTATTGTGTAGATCAATAGACTATAGAAGAAGTAATTCAAGGTTTGAAGTGAAAGCAGTAGACAATAAGACAAATCCATCGCAGTACCTATAGGGGCTAGAATGGTATCAATCCTTAAGCTAGGAAATAGAGTAATACCTGATGGTAGTGGATTGGCCTGATCACCCAGTACACTACTTTTCATGTGAACTCTATTCCTGTCAGTGAGTAGGATAGTGTAGAAAATAAACAGGATTTTTATTGGTATGGTAGATTCATGAACATAAATAATAACTTTGAGGTAATTAGAAATTTGTGTCTAGTTTTCAACACAGCTACTGAATTTCTTTAGAGTTTATTCAAAAATATAAACCTTTTATTTTTGTTTTCATTTTATTTACCTGACATTTTAAATTTAAAACCCCATTTTAATTTTGAATTCAAATTGTGTTATGATAAATAATTTGAAATTGATTATTTATATAGAAAATTATTTTTGAAAGCTGTCTATTTATATCACGGGCCAATTGGATTAGATCATAAAAATGAAATGATTACAAGGATAGTAAAATTTTGAAAGAAGATTGGAAAAAGAAGAATAAGACTGGTGGTGATAATAATAAGTAAGTAAACAGTTAGTAGTCAAGTTGAGAACATGAACGCTGGAAATGTTGGGTAGCCGATTTTGGTATAGAAGTTAAGTGGCGAGTAGATGTGGAGTATAGGGTTGTTTAATGTAATACATGGAAGACATAACATTAGGAATGGATTTGAATGATTTAATGGTATAGAAATGATATATATAACGAGTTGTAATATATATGAGGAGTAAGTGGTAGATAAAAGTTTGAAGAATTTATAAATACCTTACTAGACTTGAATAAGCGTTGGAAAGAGAAATTGATGGTTAAGTGGAAGGAGTGAAAATTTTTATAGGATTGAGATAGCTAAGGGATGCAGTGATTTAGGAGCTGTATAACAGATGAACTAATCTATAGTAAAGATATTATAGGGACAATCGAATTTGCATAGATGAGAAACAAAAACAGTTATTTCGAAGCGGCCTGTGATATAATAGATAGCGGAAATTGCAGACGATTTTGCCTAAAGTTTTGAAGTAAAGCAACCAGTTTTCAAAAGTTTTGATTAATAAGGGTTTTATTAAATAACACATGTGAATTGAACGCGTTAATTCTTGTGATTGTAAGTAAATCATAATTACAATTGTTTGCCTTTGTAAATTATGCTTGGCCTTCATAGACGAATGTCAAAAAAAAAAAAAAAAAAATCTATGATATATGATATGTACTTTCCTGTTAAACCTGGTTTTATTATCAAATTTTATTCAAAGAAAGATTTTCTAAAGATTTCAGTAGCTGTCTAAAGATAATGATTGGAGATTAGGTAATAAACTCAAACTCTTGTGAGTGTTAGCTAGGTGGCGCTAAATAAGATGGTTGGCGAGAGAATTACAATTAGAATACTTGACCCTTTTCTTTCCTAGGTTCATATTATCTACTCTCGAGCTGTGCCCTTGGTGTTGGAAGTAATTTCTGATAGCTTTGAAATTCTCTGTGTGTTCATTCTTACTCTCTCCTACTAGATTTCAATTCGAGGACGAATTGTCTTAAGGGGGGGGAGATTGAAACACCCTGAATTTTTATTTTCGAAACTTTTGAATTTTTATTAAATCAAAAATTTGAATTTTTGACGGTATGGGCCGTAAATAGTGAACAATTTTAATTTGAGTTCAAGTTTTGCAAATTAGGCCCAAGCCCAAATATAATGTCGAAATTTTGAATCGAGAATAATTAAATTTTTGAGTAATAATATGAAAGTCCAGCAATTAATCTATTATGTATATATATAAACCAATTATCCTAAAAATCAAATATGATTACTAACTATATTTTTATTTTTTTATTTAGTTAATGGAGGAAATGTTATGAAACCTAATTATATAATTAAAATAAATTGAACCGGACCCGAAACTCAGATTGATTTTTAGAAAACCACACGAATAATCCGAAAACCAAGTGAAAAACCTGCAAACTGGGCAAGAACCGAGCCAAATCATTGAAATTAGACCAAACCGGTTCGAATCGAACCGGAATGGTCTAGAAGCCCAAGATTTTTTTCTTTTTTTTATTTTTTCTTTTTTCTTTTTTTTCTTTTCCCTTCTCCTTCCTTGCGCGAGCGCCAGCGCGCAACTTCCTCCTCCCCCTCCTTCTCTTCCCGTTTCCGGCCACCAGAGCCGATCAAGCTCATCTCCTCGCCGACGCGTCACCACTGCAGCTGCTCAGGCCTCCCTTCCCCGCTCTCCTTCGTTCCTGGTGAGCGCAGCAGCCGCAGGAGGGCCGCGATCTCGCTCGACCGTGAATCGCGTCTCCAGCTCAAGTTTCCGACGATCCCAAGCCACGAGCCAGGTGCGGTCGACCTCCTGTCCTCCCCTATCTCTATTTTATAGCTTCAATCTTGAGTGATTTCGCCTAGATCGGAAAAATCCAAAGAGGAGCGGCTGGCCGAAGGTTTAGAGGCGATTTCCAACCAAATGGGGCACAATCAGTTCAAATTGGTCATATAATCGAGGTCCTGGCATAATTTCGAGCATTTTGGTGTGTCAATCGCAAATTTCTGGGCAAGATCGACTTTCCGGCCACCGTGCACGGCTGCCGGCGGCGGCATTCCGGTGACCGGCCGGCGGTTCTCCGGCGAGACCCTGAAAGGCAGAATTCTCTTCTCTTCGTGCTGATCGTGGAATCCTCGCCCAAATTTCAATTGGTACGCTCTAAGGCTCCGTTCCTAATTCTTGGTATAAATTCTAAATTTATAATATTATGCTGTGAATTAGTTGAAGAATTTTTAGGAGAATGTGAACCTAGGATATAATTATTAGAGTTGTGATTATATTAGATTATGAGTGTGTAATTAAAATCACTATTTGCTTAAATACAATTAATTTTGAAACTTTAGAATTTAAGTCCTTTAAGATAATAGTTGGTAATCAAATGTGAAACATAAATTGGAAATAGTTTATTAGATATTTAGATAGCAATTAGCCTAAAACTAGTTGATTATGCATAAGAAAAGTAAAATGAGTGCTTAGTCGGTTAAGAGCGGTTAGGTGTGTAATTCTACTAAGCTTATGATTTAATAAATATTCTTATATGGTTTGTGAATATGTATTAGTTGTTATTAGAAGCCGAAAGACGTGTATTATATCTAGATGATTTATAAGATTGATTAGTTAATGTGTAAAATATAATTTTGGTATCGAAAAACTCCGAATTTAGTTGATGATTATTCAATACATAAGCTATAGTTTTATATGATTGTTAAGGATTTATATTAAATTGTTTAACTAGTAACGAGTGGAGGTTAAGCAAATAGCTATTTTTCACTTATTTGTTTATTTATTTATTTACTTACTTAATGTTATATAATAAGTTGAAGTTTGACATTGACGATTAAATATTGATGTGATTATTTTGGACGGAGGAAGGGAAATTAATTTGTTTGATTGCCCAAAGGATGGGCTGTGTATGCAATGGTCGATGGATATAATATTGCTGATATTTAAACAGGTGGATAGTCCAATTTTTAGGGGAGGTGCTGCCGAAATTTCGATAGAACTTAGACTAGTTTTAATTAACAATATAATTAATAAGTTTATTTAGATAAATTCTATAATTTGATCCATAATAAATAAAGTACTCTAATTATTTATTTATTATCATTATTATTCATTTAAGTATACCATTATTTATTTATTTATTTTCATTATTATTGTTTATTATTATTATTATTTATTTTATTGTTGTTGTTTATTGTTAACACTATTTACTTATTTATTTGCATTTGATTTTGGATGCCTAATTGTGCATTGCATTACGATGTTTAATTGATTAATACGCTTGCATTTAATTGCAATGTTTGATTAATTGTGTTGTGATAATGCTATGCTTTGTGTGTGTGGAATTGGGATGAAGTGGGTCACCATGGGTTTATGAGACCGTTACCGTTATATGGATCCTGATTACCGTTACCGTTATATACCGTTACTGTTATATGGATCCATTACCGTTAGCCGGGTAAATGGGAGATCGGCGCCCCCGTGTGCACCTACCGTTACCGTTACCGTTAACCACGGGTTGGCTTCTCGTCGTTGCGCACCGGACAGTCTAGATTTGATTGCAGCCCGCAGGGTGGCCTCCTGTTGTGAGCGCTTGATGATCTAGATTGGATGGAGACCACCGGGTTGCCTCCTGTTGGTATGAAAAAGAAAAGAGAGAATGGAAAAATAATGAGAGGGCTGGTCAAGTGAGGATTAGACCGGTCGGCCAGTATGGGGGATCGGCTCCCTGGTGCACACGTGAGAGGATGGGCCATGTGGGAGGACGGCTCATCGGGGGTTCGGTGACTCCACTGACTAATTTCCACGTGATGTGATTATATGAAGATGTTAATAATTGTGAGTGCTGGTGATATGCCATTTGTGTGACTGGCCGTGTGAGCATATAACTAGTCGGATGACTAGATTGATATATTCATACATTTGTGTGAATGCGTGTGTTGTGCAATAATTATTATTCATTAATAAACTCACATCTCTTGTTTAAATCTTCCAGGAAGTAGCATTTTCTAAATCCCAGCTATAACTCTGCTCCTTCACTGTTAAAAAGAGATTCTTTAATTTTAATGTTGATATATTAAGTAGATAAATGTCTGAAGACTTATCTGTATACATCTGTTAGTGAACTCCGCAGTTGTAGAATTTGTGTGCAATTAGTCGTGTATTAACATAGACGACATAATTATGTGAGCCCATATTAAAAATATGATGTATTGTTAATTGGGCCCGAACTGTGGAAATGTTGTAATTGATAAATTTGGGCCGAAATTTAATAGAATCTTAAGGTTTATTTTTCTATAATTATAGGCTGAATGTTTTAAATATGATATTGAGATAATAGTTATTAGTGATTCAGGCTTACTACGGGCCTCGGGGGCGTTAAGCTTACCTGGGCCCTAGTGCCGGTCCGGCCCATGGAAACGGGTCGTGACAATTATGGAACAAAGATAGTAATAATGGAGAAAATCATTAGTCAACCTCAATTTTAGTTAAAAAAATTATAATTAACTAAATTATATTTTTATTATTTTTTTAAAATAATAAAATATTGTGAGAAAAAAATCAATATTTTCTTAATTTTCTAAAATAACAAATCTTGTGAGATAAAAAAAATTAACTTTAAACAGTATTTATAGTGACCAGGAGGTAGTAATTTAATTTCTTTATGTGTAATTTTTACTTTTATTATTCAATGATTGAATTGTAAAATTTGAAGTAATTGGCTGCATACTTGACCTTCAAATTAAAACTTTATGCTTTGATTCATTAAATTGTCACTTCAAACGCAAAATCTGCTACTGCTATTTGTTTTTTAACTAATCATTCTAATTAATACTTATTCCACTGAATTTAATAGTTTGAGGGTAATAATGCTTTCAATCTCACGTGCTAACTTTTGTAAATAAGTATAGCTTATATGCAAGTTATTTGAGTTCGGCTTGAATCGAATTCAAACTTATTCATTTAATAAACAAGCCGAGTTCATATTTAAAGATGTACAATTTGAAAATATTCAAGCCTTATCAAATATATATAAATAATAGTAACTAATGGAAAAAAAATTATTTGATGTTTAAAAAATAAATATAAAATCAATGTTTTATCAGTATGGCACCATGAAATGAAGTTGAATTAGACCCATCTCCTTTTTTGTTTTTTAGGGTTCATACAATCTATCTAATGAGGAGTTGGACCAGTATCATATGCATTTTACTTTATATTTTGTATTTAGCATAACTTTTGAAGGTAAAGTTGTTAACATAACGATGTCTTTCTCTTTATGTAATTTATTGCAAGGGGTAATAAATTCAGTAATAACCAAGACAATGCAGTTGCGTGGTTTAAACGCGCCAAGACAACGAATGAAGAAAAGTTTCCTATTTTCAGGGCAAGGCAAAATGACGTCGACACAAACGGGCCTCAAGGAGAAGGGCCACGCAAACCTGACTAGGGCAGCGGGCAGCACTAGACGCCGTCTTTTTCACGCGCTCACGCCGTTATTACAAACAAAAAAAAAAAACTCAATCATCATTTTATTACCAAATCGACATCCGAACCTTAGATTTGGCTGTCTTAAAAATGAGGTGGGGAGCTAGGCTCGGACACCAAAAGCAACCCTCCCTCGAAAAAGCCAAGCCACCATCGAAGAAAATAATGGAACCAAAAAAATCAAGAGAGAGATAGAGAGAGAAAGTAAAAAAAAAAATTAAAGAGACTTGTTTTCCTACGGAGAGAAAGGAAGCAGAACTAGAAACAGTATAGTTTGGAGAGAGAAACACACAGGGATGGGACAGATCGTGAAGAGGAAGAAGAAAGGAAGACCATCGAAGGCGGATCTTGCTCGGCGTTCGTCTGGACAGAAAGCAGCGAGTACTGAGCCGGAGAGACGGCGAAGTCTCCGGCGCCGGAATGTAAGGTACAACAACTTTATCGACTACGATGATTACCTGGAAGAGTTCGAGGAGTATGAAGAGATTGAAGAAGAAGAGGAGGAAAGAAGAAAAGAGAAGAAGCTCAAGCTAGTACTCAAGCTCAACAACCAAAACCAGAGCCGCCATAAAGCGGCGCGTAGAGATCACGCGCGAGAGGACGACGTGGCATCTTCCTCGGAGGAGGAGGAAGAGGAAGACGATGTAAGCGAAAGGAAGCCGTTAAAGAAGAGGAAAATCAACGGTAGCGGTGACAGTGAATTAGAAGAGGATAGCGAAAATGACAATGGAAATGGCGATGAGAACGATCAAGAGGTATATAAAATCGCTAATCAATCAGTTTAATTGTATGGATCTGATTAGTCAGATGAATTTAAAATAGAGAGAAAATGTGGAGGGTGAAAAAGAAAGAGAAGGGAAAGGAAGGAAGTGTACAGCTCAGCGGAAATCACTGAAGAATTTCGTTGGTCCAGACTTCAATGTTGCTAAACTCATCGCTTTCTTTCTCTTTCTATATGTGTCTCTCTGTGTCGGGAGATTTTGAGATAAATAACGGTCGGGAGTCAACTGTCAAAAACTGCCTTCTCTCCAACAGAATCTGATCACGCTCTCCCCACCTTTCTCTCTCTACCCACCTCTCTCTCTCTCTCTTTCTATATCTATTATCTTTTGCTCTCACACACTCTCTCTCTTACATATGTTGGCTGCTTTATTTCATGTCTCTGTCTCTGTCAGCGTCTCGTTTCTCTTTCCCATCGTACATTTACTTGCTCCATGAATATGTTTATTCCAGTTCGAGTATTGAACCTTTTGGATTTTGAC
>NW_028322622.1:0-40538 GCF_041381405.1 Jatropha curcas
ATTGGAGACCACCCAGAAATGTCACAGAAGTTCGAAGTTTTCTGGGTTTAGCCGGTTATTACAGAAGGTTCGTAAAGGGATTCTCTATCATTGCATCACCTTTAACAAGATTATTGAAGAAAGCAGTTGTATTCCAATGGGATGATAAGTGTCAGCAGAGTTTTGACACTTTGAAGAAAAAGTTGACTGAAGCACCCGTGTTGACTCAGCCAGTGTCAGGTAAAGACTTTGAGATTTACAGTGATACCTCTCATACTGGGTTAGGATGTGTACTTATACAAGACAGAAAAGTGGTAGCTTATGTCTCCAGACAATTGAAGCCACATGAATTGAATTATCCAACTCATGATTTAGAATTGGCAGCCATTGTTCTAGCATTCAAAGTATGGCGGCATTATCTGTACGATGAAAAGTGTCACATTTATACAGATCATCAGAGTTTAAAGTATTTACCGACACAGAAAGATTTGAATTCAAGACAACGGAAGTGGATGCAGATTCTGGCTAATTATGATTATATCATTAATTACCATCCGGGCAAAGCTAATGTGGTAGCTGATGCCCTTAGCCGGAAATCATTGTTTGCTTTGACAGCAATGAGAATTAGCATGGAGTTGCAACAGCAAGGAGTTATTTTAGCACAAATGCAAGTACAGCCATCTTGGGTTCAAGAAGTTGCAGAAGCACAAAAGAAAGATATGCAAATAGCACTATGGGTTAAACAAGTACAGGAAGACCATGGTGGGAAATTCAGATTGGATAACAGTGGAGTCTTATTCTATGAAGACAGAGTTTTTGTACCACAAACAGGGGAGATCAGACAGAAGATTCTGTATGAAGCTCATAACAGTCCATATACAATGCATCCAGGCAGTACCAAGATGTATCAAGATTTGAAGACAGGCTATTGGTGGCCGGGCATGAAGAAAGATATCGGAAATGTTGTAACAAGATGTTTAACATGTCAACAAGTAAAAGCAGAACATCAATTGCCAGCTGGGTTACTTCATCCAATAACAGTGCCAACATGGAAATGGGATCAGATCACGATGGATTTTGTTACTGGATTACCTCAGACGCAGCGGAAGCATGATGCAGTATGGGTGATCGTGGATAGATTAACTAAGTCCGCACACTTTCTACCAGTTCGGATGGACTATTCTCTGGACAAGTTAGCAGACATTTATGTTAGTGAAATAGTTCGACTACATGGAGTTCCATCATCCATTATCTCTGATCATGATCCAAGGTTTACAACGAAATTTTGGGGTAAACTGCAGGAAGCATTAGGAACAAAATTGCATTTCAGCACTGCATTTCATCCTCAAACAGATGGCCAATCAGAGAGAGTAATTCAAATCCTGGAAGACATGATGAGATCATGTGTTATAGAATTTGAAGGCAGTTGGGACAGATATGTATCTCTCATGGAGTTTGCCTACAACAACAGCTACCAATCGAGCATTAAGATGGCACCATATGAAGCGTTGTATGGTAGACGATGTAGGACACCAGTGTGTTGGACAGAACTTAGTGAGAAGAAGATTTTGGGTCCAGATTTGGTTAGAGAAATGGAAGAGAAAGTGGAAATCATCAGAAAACGGCTGAAAGAAGCAAGTGATCGACAAAAGTCTTATGCTGATTTAAAGAGAAAGGATATTGAGTACTCGGTCGGTGATAAGGTATTTCTAAAAGTTTCACCATGGAAAAAGATCCTAAGGTTTGGACGAAAGGGTAAGCTTAGCCCTAGGTTTATTGGTCCATACGAGATTGTTGAACCTGTAGGACCATTAGCCTATCTCCTAGCGTTACCTTCAACCTTAGATCGGATTCATAATGTCTTTCATGTATCAATGTTAAGGAGATACAGATCAGACCCATCACATGTGTTATCAGCAGAAGAGATTGAAATTCAGCCGGATCTCACTTATGAAGAAGAACCAGTTCAGATCTTAGCCAGAGAAATTAAAGAATTACGGAACAAGAAAATAACATTGGTAAAAGTTCTTTGGAGGAATCATAAGACAGAAGAAGCAACTTGGGAATCTGAAGAAACCATGCGACAACAGTATCCGCAACTGTTCACAACAGGTAAACTTCGGGACGAAGTTTTTATTTAGGAGGGGAGAATTGTGACATCCTACCGAGTCGAGTCTTAGTATTGAGTCGAGTCATTTCATAGAGTTGAGTGGAGTCGGGCCAAACCAAACCCGGTTGGGGTAGAATGGGATTATAAGTGGACTTACTTGATTGAGAGAAAAGATCAAAGCATATGGGTGAGGATTTATTTGCATTAAAAGACCAAGCTTGGGTCTTCAGTAGTAATCTGTTGACAATTGAGGTACCATTTAGGAAGTTTCACAAAAATTCCTTGATATTTTGATGGCCTACCCGTAATAACCAGTTCACTTTCCCATTTTCATTGTTATCTTCATCTTCTTCATCTCCTTCCTTTCTCCATCCATTTTCATGGTAGTTAAGCCTTAACTTCAACTTCTCTTCTATCCAAGTAAGTAAACCTTCTTGAAGTTCATAATTGAATCATTTGGTGCTATTTTTAGAATATTCATAAGAATTCTTATTTATAGGAGAAGTGAGTTCAAAGGTAGTAGAAAAAGGAAGTTAAAGAAGAGCTCAAGTTTTTTGGAGTAAAGGTTTGATATCTCTCTTCATTTACCATTTCCTTTGCATGAGAATTTGTGTGGTGTGTTGCTAATGAGACAATATTGCTTCATGTTGAGTGGGAGGACTGGTAATGGTGAGAAAACAGGGGAGGAATTGAATAAATGAAGTACATAGAGAGTTTATGCTGAAACAGGTTTTGCTGAAAATTTTACCAGTAAATTCATCTTGATTTTGACCCCATTTAATGATGGAATTAGGAAGTGATATAGAAGAGTTATTTGTTCCTCTATGTGTTAGCTTTACATGGGTTTTTGAATCATCCAAATCGGAGTTGTATAATGAGAGATATGACCAAAAGAGTACAGACTGTATAGGCTGGAAAACGCGACGCGCGCGCGCGAATTGCATGACGAGCTCGCGACTTGTGCCTAAAACTCACTGACTCTCATTTTGCACATTACGCCCTCGCGACTTTCACTTGCGCACTCGCGACTTTCACCTGAAACTCTTTGACTCTCATTTGGTGCTTTACGCGCTCGCGACTTTGCACTGCGCGCTCGCGACTTGTGCCTAAAACTCACTGACTCTCATTTTGCACATTACGCGCTCGCGACTTTCACTTTCACGCTCGCGACTTTCACCTGGAAACTCACTGACCTTCAGGTGTGCTTTGCGCGCTCGCGACTGTGCAAGGCGCGCTCGCGACTTGTATTTTCATGCACTTTTGGACTTTATTTTCTATGCAATTGGATTCCTTTGCTCAACTTGTATGCCTCCAATCATTTTACAACAAAAATACAACATTAGAACATGTATCAAAACAACATGCAAGCATACAAATGATGTGAAATCAAATAAACATTATGATTTATGAAGTTATGAACTATGAATATGATGTTGTGTTATATTATTGACATACCAACATTATGCTCCATTGAGGTTAGGTAGAAACCATGTAGATAAGGCTATGTCGCGACATAGGATAGCAGATCTGCGCCCCATACAGTTTGGTACTCCGGCTACAGGCCGTTGAGTGGATATGATTATATACAGGCCATAGCAGCCAAGCATACAGTTTCATCCAGTTTCATACAGTTTTTCTTATCACTTCGGTTTCACTATAACCTTATGGAGCCATACAGATATCTTGACATAACATTTCTTGAATCATACAGTATTATAAACAGTAAGAAAGATCATCAAGGTAAAATGGAAGTAGCATGATATATGTGTTTATACGTGCTATATGTGTTTATATGCTTAAGTATCCATAGGTGTTTACATGGTTCTTTCTATATATGTATGTGCTTACTTGTTTCTTTATAAGTTGAGATATCCACTGAGCTTTATTGCTCAGCGAGTTACCTGTTTAACTCGCAGGTTTTGAGATTTGACCGTAGAGAGTCAGCTTGCAACTGCTGCAGTTCATCTATAGAAGACTCGGTCTTCAGGGTAGCTATTCATTTTGATGTGTATCTTTTGTCTATCCTTTTCATGGCATGTACAGGGCACGCAGTTGGGCCTATTCCATTTTGAAAACTAGTATCATGTCTTGTAAATATTAATTACATTATTATTGTAAACAGCATCAGCATGATATTATAGTCAGTATCCATTATGATATCAGCATGACAGGATTTAAGTCAACCAGTTTGTAGCGTCTCGGTTCGGTTCATTCGGGTTAACGGGTGGACCGGGAAGGGATGTTACACAAATGGAAAGGAACGTGGGTGCTGTAGGAAAACTTAATAAATTAGGAAGTTGAGTGTATCTCGGTAGAAAGTTATGCAGAAAGGATAAATACTATTTATGAATCTAAGTTAATTATAAGAAACTTACATGAAATCCGCTTTAAAGGATTTAGTAGAAAATTAGATCGAGGTGCAATAAAATAAAATAAAGATTTAATAACATTTGGAAGAGGATAAAAGTCAAAGATAACTCATAATTATTAAGTAGAGATTGAAAAATCACAATAAGGAAATCTAAGAAGCAATGATCATATAACTAAACGGGTGACCAGATTAAAATATTTTAGCATTTGTATGATTATGTGGGGTGAGAGGGTTATTCAATCCTACTCACTGAGTTTAGCGCTCCCCCCCCCCCCTTCCACCCTTTTCAGGTAATAGATGAAGAGAAGAATCATGTGAGTCTAATCGAACGAGATACGGATCTATAAAATTAATAATCATTGTATTGAATATGTAAATGCAAAGGATAGTGAATTAGGGAGTAGAGTTCCGCAATTATATTCCAAATGGGTTGTAAATGACTAAACCCTAATTTAATTGGTTACATTCGGTTGATCGCAAAGTTGGTTTTGTTGGAAGCAACTAATTAAGGATATTTGCTCAAAAATGGGAGAAAGTTGGATTGTTATGATTTTGTCTTTGCTCATGTCTAAAAAATGATTTTGAAAAATATGGTTGTTTTTAGTGCATGACAACTTCTACAAGAATTCTCAATACATTTTCATGAAATTTTAAATTTAAATCGCGTTAAAAGTTATTTTGGAGAGTGTCAATAAAAATTATAATCTGCATATGTATATCGCTATGCCCGAAAAATTTCTCATTTCTATAAAAGTGGAAGAAAATAGAAGAGTGAGAAAAAAATTACCTAAATTGAGTAACAAAGTGGTGCAAGAAAATGGAAGCTTCAAGCCTGGCCAAATCTAGTCCAAGACATAATCTTTGTCCACCTCCAAATGGAGTGAAGTTGCAACTGCTCATGTCCTTGTCCCATAAACCCAACAAGAAAAACAGAACTACTAACACATCTTTTGGCATTGCAGACTTCTTCTTCGTGGCCGTGACCATAACTTCAAGAATAATAACTCTCCAAAGCAATGCCCTTTTTTTATCCTTCTCTTATTCTTTCTCCCAGTGAACACTTTATTCTACACTTCTTTATCTAGAGAGAGAAAGCAAATAGAAAAGAAATAGGGAGACAAACAAAGAAAACAGCTGGTTGTGTGTAGTTTTTGATAGAGATATACTATTAACCATGCATATGTAATAGTATAGCTATGAATGATTTTCTATTGACAATTATTTCTTTGTATTTAATTGGAAATTTGCATTAAATAAATGTTATTAGCATATGAACAATAATTGTGATTAGTACATTTTGTATGTATTTAATTGGACCAAGTAGAGAATAGATGTTTAGTACTGACTGTTAAACATATTCTCTAGGACATTAGAAATAATGTTTATTGTTCTTAATCTTGATTTATTTTAATATGAGCAAACATTGATTGTCTTGTGCTTTGATTCATTAAAGGGTGAGTTTCATTATTGGAATAATATTCTCGGTGAATTGGGCAAAGATATTTTGTGTTTGTGAAATATTAATTAATGATAGAATCCATGTCTCGGTTTAGAGATTGATGATGCACTTTAAGTAAGCTTATAAGGTTTTATAGTGTAAACCCTGCAGGTGGATATTGAATCCGACACATGAAATAAGTTGAGCGACAATCTTAAAGTTATATTGTGATTTAAATAAATTGTCAGTAAGTTATTTAAATGACAGCATCTGTAATCTTAACGTGGGGAACATTATTTTATTATGTTGTGGAATTGTAAAATAAATAAGGAGTTCAGTCATGAGTTTTTAGTGGAATAATTCATGATTAATTATAATAAGAATATGTTGGTCTACATAGGTTCTTATTATAATTAGTAGCCTAATTTATTTTATTCCTACAGTCCCTGTAGTGCCCTAATTATTTGGAAAGTTAAGGGTGTATTAAATAATAGATAAATTATTTAGTTTTAAAATAATTGATAATTATTTTAATTAAATAATTTTTTATTTAATTTATTTTATATTAAAAAATATATTCCTATCGAAGAGAGGTTTTTTAATATAAGATTGCAAAACCCTAAGAATAAATGGACGCACGTTATTCTATTCTCTGTCACTCAGAGAGTTCCAAAAGAGAGATAGTTAGGGATTACTGCAGAAGATCGTGGGTGACTTCAAGATCTCAGGAAAGAAGACCGGTGAGCGATTCTGCGCTTCAAAAGGTCAGTTTATTGATTTGTTTGATAATGTTTTTAGTTTGCCTCATATAGTTTCGTTAAGGGTTGTTTCCGCTTTATACCCGCTCCCATCAATTGGTATCAGAGCCATACGAAACTGTATGATGGTGGCTATTTTGTCATGTTTCAATCATGTATCTATAATTTGTTTTGATTGTTTGATTGGTACATGGTTAAGAGAGCTTCAAGAATTTTTGAAGGACAGCAGCACAAAAGTGCAGTAACTGATACAACCTTTGTTTTTGAAACTGTGGTTTTTAATGGGCAATTAATATAAAAAAAAAAGAATTAAAATTATATATATATATATATATATATTGGGTTTTGTTTCGATGAACAGGAGAGGGCAAAAAAAAAAAAAAAAAAAAAAAAAAAAGAAGAAGGCAGCGGCGTTAATGGAGGTTGAAGGGAAAAGGGGCGGCGGCTAGGGCTTCTTCGTGAAGAAGAAGCTGCTGCTTGCCAAAATTCCCCTCTGATCCCTCAATTTTTTAAAATTTTATATTTTGACCCCTGATCTTTAAATTTTTATTTTTTTGACCATAGATCTTCTGTTTATTATATTTTAACCCCTGAACTTTAATTTTTTATATTTTGACCCAGAAAGTATCAGTTATTCCGTTTTGACCCCCTGAAGTTATTTAAATTATAAAGTGACCCTAATTGTTTCTGGTTTTATTAAAATTGCCTAGAATTTTTCCGGTTTTTGCAATTTTGGCCCAATAGTTTCTGTTTTATGCAAAATAGTCCAAACGAGTTCTGAAATTTGCGAAATGGCCCAGAATTTTTCTGTTTTTGCAAGATAAACCCAGAATGTTTTAATTTATTTGCATAAATAGACCAGAACACTAAATTTTAACATTTTCAACCAAAAATGTTAATTTTATTTGCAAAATTGTCTTAAAAATATATTATTTTGCAATTTTGATTATAATTAATTTATTTTAATTATATGAATTAATTTGTGAGTGGTTTTTTATTACTTTCTAGTTGTAATTATTTGCATTTCTTCCCCATCGGAAGATGTCATGTTTTAATATAATTACTGAGCTAGTCTAATTTGTCTGTATTGATTTAACTCTCCATCTGAGTAAATTAATTAGTGACATGAATCAGATGTAATATTTTCTCACACATTAATGTTAATTTAAGAGGCATGTTATCTCCCATCGAGTAGTATGTGCCGGTCTTATCTAATTATAATATGCAAAACATGTGATTGGTTGAATTCTCCCATCGAGGTTGCTATTCATGAATGTTGTGAATGTGTATTTTTTTTGAATTGTGATATCAATGTTGTATATTTGCAATTTGATTTATTCAATGTTTATTATTGATATGCTATTTTTGTTTAATGCATGATATAGAAATGGCATCATTCAGTCCCCTTGCAAACATCTTAACCCAAAACAAACTTGAGGGTCCAAACTATGTTGACTGGAAGAGGAATTTGGACATTTTGCTTACTGCTGAGGAGTATAAGTTTGTGCTTACTGAAGTTTGTCCTAAAAAACCCGGTGAGGGTGCCTCTGAGGAGGTCACCAGAGCTTACCAGAAATGGGTTAAAGTTGATGAGATGGCGCGATGTTACATTTTGGCTTCTGTGTCAAATGTTTTGCAACATCAGCATCAGAAGATGGACACAGCTTTTGACATGCTCGAAAATCTCAAGGAGATGTTTGGAGATCAAACTAGTGCAGCAAGACAAAATGCACTGAGGGAGATTCTTACTTCCAAAATGGAGGAGGGAACTCCAGTTAGAACTCATGTCTTGAAGATGATGAGTCTTCTGAATGACATGGAGGTTCTTGGTGCTGAGGTTGACAATGCTACACAGATACAAATGATCTTGAACATTTTGCCAGCCAGTTTTCAGCAGTTTCGTTTGAACTATAACATGAATAAGATGGATTTCACTCTGTCTAAGTTGCTGAATGAGCTGGTGGCTGCTGAGACTATCATTAAGCAAGGAGCTGCACCTGTTGTGCTTAATGTTGAGCGAGGTTCTTCTTCTGCCCAGAACAAGGGTAAGAAGAAGAAAAATGCTCACAAGACTAAGCCTAAAACAAGTGGTGCATCTACTAGTGCAAGTGTTGCTGTGAAAAAGCCTAAGGGTAAGTGTTTTCACTGCAAGCAACCTGGGCACTGGAAGTCACAATGTCCAATATGGTTAGCCAAGAAGAAGCAAGGTATGTCTCTATTTTATATGCTGATAGTTGAAACTTGTTTAGCGGTGTTGACTACACTCCAATGGTGTGTAGATTCTGGAGCCACTAATCATGTCTGCAATTCATTGCAGGGGTTTCAGGTAACTCGTCAGCTAAATAAAGGAGATGTAAGCATTTTTTTGGGAGATGGCACAGAAGTTGCAGTTCTAGCTATAGGAAATGTTTCTTTGAATTTTGAGAATAATAGAACATTGTTTTTGAAGGATGTTTTATATGTACCTTCAATTAGAAGGAATTTAATTTCAGTTTCTAGTTTGAGCAAGAATGGATATTCAGTTTGTTTTAATGAATTTTATGATGATTCTGTCGTTATTAAATTTAGAAAACAAATGATATGTTCTGGCTCAATGATTGATGATCTTTTTATTCTCAAAGTTCCATCTGAACTGCAAATTCCTAATTCTGAAGTTAATAACTTTGATGTCATTGTTCCATTGAAAAGAAAATGTCCTATTGAATTTAGTCATACCTATTTGTGGCATTTAAGGCTTGGTCATATTAATTTAGATAGGATTTCTAGGTTGGTCAAGGATGGACCATTGAGTTCATTGAAAGTGGAGGCACTACCAACCTGTGAATTTTGTTTAGAAGGTAAAATGACTAAGAGGCCTTTTCCTATAAAGGGTAATAGAACTAATGATGTACTTGAGTTAATTCATTCTGATTTGTGTGGTCCAATGAGTGTCCAAGCTAGGGGTGGTTTTGAGTATTTTGTGACTTTCACAGATGATTACTCAAGATATGGATACATTTACCTGTTGCGCCGTAAGTCTGAATGCTTTGAGAAATTCAAAGAGTTCAAGGCAGAAACGGAGAAACGACATGGAAAATATATCAAGTCGTTACGGTCTGACCGTGGTGGCGAATACCTCTCTAGGGAATTCATTACTTATTTATCAGAACAAGGAATTACTTCACAGTTGTCTGCACCTGGTATGCCACAACAGAATGGTGTAGCAGAAAGAAGAAATAGGACGCTTATGGAAATGGTTAGATCAATGATGAGTTATTCAGATTTGCCCATTTCGTTTTGGGGGTATGCCATAGAAACGGCAGCATATATTCTGAATTTGGTTCCATCTAAGTCAGTACCTAAAACTCCTACAGAACTGTGGACTGGGCGAAAGCCAAGTCTAAGACATGTTCGGATGTGGGGTTGTCCAGCCCATGTGCTGAAAGGGAAAGCAGATAAGTTGGAATCAAAAACAGACTTATGCTTCTTTATTGGATATCCTAGAGGAACGAAAGGTGGTTTATTTTATAATTCTCAAGATAAAACGGTCATTGTTAGCACCAATGCACATTATCTTGAGGAAGACTATATTAAAAACCATATTCCCAAAAGTCGATTAGCCTTGTATGAATTGAGAGGAGAAAATATACCAACTAGAACCTTTCCATTAGAAAAACAACCCAAACCATCAATGGTTGGAGCTGACATTCCATTGCCTAGTCGTAGTGGAAGAAATGTTAGTCGACCAGTAAATCAACATCAGCCTGAATATTCAGTACCTAACATTTCACTACCACCTGAAAGTAGTGGGAGTTATGTAGAAACTGAAGTGGCAGCTGTTGATCCAAATATACAGGAGCACAATGTTGGGGCTTCTAACATTTCATTGCCTCCTGGTGATGACAGACATGTTGAAGTTCCAGAACATGATCAAGATGTAGTCCCACCAGTCATGGACTTGTCGGCTTTACAGCCACAACAAAATGAAGGTGTGATTGCAGAACCTGTAGTACTTCGTCGTAGTGGGAGAATTAGACGACCACCGGTTCAATATACACTTTTGGGAGAAGCTTTTGATAGAATCCCTGAAGAAGTGAATATTGAACCTGTCTGTTACGATGAAGCACTACAAGATAAAGATGCTGATAAGTGGCTTGTAGCTATGAAATCTGAGATGGAGTCCATGTACTCTAATCAAGTCTGGGAACTTGTAGAACCACCTGAAGGGGTTAAACCCATCGGATGCAAGTGGATCTATAAGAAAAAGAGGGGTATAGACGGTAAAGTGCAAACTTATAAGGCAAGGCTTGTTGCGAAAGGGTTTACTCAAAAAGAAGGGATCGATTATGAGGAAACTTTTTCGCCGGTAGCCATGCTAAAGTCTATTAGAACTCTTCTATCCATTGCAGCTCATTATGATTATGAGATTTGGCAAATGGATGTCAAGACAGCTTTCCTAAATGGAAGTCTTGATGAATGCATCTATATGAAGCAACCAGAAGGTTTCATAAACAATGGACAAGAAAATTTGCTTTGCAAATTGAATAGGTCCATTTATGGGCTTAAACAAGCATCTAGGTCATGGAATACTTGTTTTGACCAGGCGATTAAAAGTTTTGGCTTTGATCAGTGTCATGATGAGTCTTGTGTGTATAAGAAATGGAATGGTAGTAAGGTTGTTTTTCTGGTACTATATGTGGATGATATTCTGCTTATAGGGAATTGTGTAGGTATGTTGAATTCTGTCAAAGATTGGCTATCCCAACGTTTTGATATGAAGGATTTGGGAGAGGCTGCTCATATTCTTGGGATTAAGCTTATGCGAGATCGCAAGAAAAGGATGATTGGCTTATCTCAAGCACTTTATATTGATACCATTCTTGCTCGTTTCAGCATGCAGGAATCCAAGAAGGGTTTTCTTCCCTTCAGACATGGAATCACTCTATCTAAGGACCAATGTCCTAAGACACCTGAGGAAATAGAGAACATGAAGGCAGTTCCATATGCTTCTGCAGTTGGAAGCCTTATGTATGCAATGTTGTGTACCAGACCTGATATCTGTTTTGCTGTTGGCATGGTTAGCAGATTTCAATCTAATCCTGGGCGAGAACACTGGACTGCAGTCAAGCATATAATCAAGTACTTGAAAAGGACTAGGGATTATATGTTAGTTTATCAATCTGACGATCTTGTACCCATTGGGTATACAGATTCGGATTTTCAAACTGATAAGGACTCTCGGAAGTCAACCTCTGGTAATGTTTTTGTCTTGGGAGGTGGAGCCATAAGTTGGAGGAGTATTAAGCAAACTTGTGTTGCTGACTCCACCATGGAAGCTGAATATGTGGCAGCTTCTGAAGCTGCAAAGGAAGCTGTATGGCTTAGGAACTTCCTTATGGATCTAGGCGTAGTTTCTTCAGTGCAATTGCCTATTACACTTTATTGTGATAATAGTGGGGCAGTTGCAAACTCGAAGGAGCCACGGAGCCATAAAAGGGCAAAACACATTGAGAGGAAGTATCATTTGATACAAGACATAGTTCAACGGGGAGATGTGGTAGTGACAAAGATTGCATCAGAAAACAACCTGGCAGATCCTTTTACAAAAAGCTTACCAGCAAAGACTTTTGACAGTCATGTAGAAGGAATGAGAGTTAAAGTTATAGATGCATGGTTATGAGTCTAAGTGGGAGATTGATAGAGATATACTATTAACCATGCATATGTAATAGTATAGCTATGAATGATTTTCTATTGACAATTATTTCTTTGTATTTAATTGGAAATTTGCATTAAATAAATGTTATTAGCATATGAATAATAATTGTGATTAGTACATTTTGTATGTATTTAATTGGACCAAGTAGAGAATGGATGTTTAGTACTGACTGTTAAACATATTCTCTAGGACATTAGAAATAATGTTTATTGTTCTTAATCTTGATTTATTTTAATATAAGCAAACATTGATTGTCTTGTGCTTTGATTCATTAAAGGGTGAGTTTCATTATTGGAATAATATTCTCGGTGAATTGGGCAAAGATATTTTGTGTTTGTGAAATATTAATTAATGATAGAATCCATGTCTCGGTTTAGAGATTGATGATGCACTTTAAGTAAGCTTATAAGGTTTCATAGTGTAAACCCTGCAGGTGGATATTGAATCCGACACATGAAATAAGTTGAGCGACAATCTTAAAGTTATATTGTGATTTAAATAAATTGTCAGTAAGTTATTTAAATGACAGCATCTGTAATCTTAACGTGGGGAACATTATTTTATTATGTTGTGGAATTGTAAAATAAATAAGGAGTTCAGTCATGAGTTTTTAGTGGAATAATTCATGATTAATTATAATAAGAATATGTTGGTCTACATAGGTTCTTATTATAATTAGTAGCCTAATTTATTTTATTCCTGCGGTCCCTGTAGTGCCCTAATTATTTGGAAAGTTAAGGGTGTATTAAATAATAGATAAATTATTTAGTTTTAAAATAATTGATAATTATTTTAATTAAATAATTTTTTATTTAATTTATTTTATATTAAAAAATATATTCCTATCGAAGAGAGGTTTTTTAATATAAGATTGCAAAACCCTAAGAATAAATGGACGCACGTTATTCTATTCTCTACCACTCAGAGAGTTCCAAAAGAGAGATAGTTAGGGATTACTGCAAAAGATCGTGGGTGACTCCAAGATCTCAGGAAAGAAGACCGGTGAGCGATTCTGCGCTTCAAAAGGTCAGTTTATTGATTTGTTTGATAATGTTTTTAGTTTGCCTCATATAGTTTCGTTAAGGATTGTTTCCGCTTTATACCCGCTCCCATCAGTTTTGTCTAACATGTGTGTGCAAGTGTCTATGTGTGGGCTTGTTAGTGGCAAATTGCATAAAAATGGAAGTTCTTTGCAGCTGCTTTTATAAACACTCTCGACTCTCTCTCTTTCTAAGGTTTGACAGAGAATGTGGGGCCCACTTTGAATAGCTTTGTGACCCACATTTTGGCCTCACTCATACGTACTGACGCTGGAGCTTCATCCATTGCATTTTTTAATTTTTTTCCATTTTGTTTATGTTTTTTTTTTTATTAAATTAGATTTTATATAAATTAAAAAAAATGTTATAAATGTTAAAGGTCTGTTTGGCTGCTTGCAAAAATGAGCCTATTTTTGTTTTGTAAAAGCGCTTTCTTTGGGCTTTTAAAACGCAAAGATTCGTATAACATAGTCCCAATACGGCGGGCTCATACTTTATTAATCGTCCACTTACCTCGCAGTTTGTTTGATACATATCTGTATCCACGCGCTTATGCAGCGTGTGGAAACAAAAATTATAAAAAATCACTAAAGCTGTGTGAACTGTTAGAAAGTGATTGTTACTTGTTAGTTAAAATATTTTCCGGCAATAAACAAGAATACATGATACATCCGTGATTTCATATAAGACAACCTATATGGTATAGCAAGCCAATAGTAAAATATATATATACATATATATATTCCATAAACTTTACATTTTTTTTCTCTTTCCAGTAATTACTTCTTTTAAGTTTTAAAAACTATATTTATATTTATTTAATAATTTATTTTGTAGGATGAATCCCATAATTAATTATTAACTATTGATTTGTGATTTCATGATAAAATCATAACATTTCACTTTATAAGAATTCAAATGATTTTCGGATAACCATAATTTTAGTTTTACGAGAAGAGGAAGTATTATTATTCTTGTTTAAGAGTTGACGGTAACAATATTCAGGGTGTGGAATGTACGTGAACCGGAAGGTGTCATAATCTTAAATAAAATTATTGGATTTTTCACTGATTACATATGTCACGAAAGAGCTTTTCTAAATTGGGTGTCAAACGACAGCAGCGTATAAAACATAGACAAAGGTATTAATGTAATCATGAAGTTTCTAATTGAATAGGGCTAAATAATTAATCAGGACATGCTCGTGCTTTCTCCCAGTGTGAGCTAACAACATAATCAAATTAGTGATTAATTGTGTTTGGCTTTGTACCACAACATATTCCTATTATCTTAATTAATATCAACTGGAATTCATATCCCAAAAGGAAAAATCAAATCATTTTCTTTTTTAATTCTTTGCTTTCAGTGTAAATAATTTCAATTAATCCAATTTCAGCTGGTTTCTAAGTAATAACTAAAATCATTATCATAAACAAACTAAATATAATAATTACAATTTTTCATCAATAGTTTAACGATTGAGTATCAATTTAATAACACATTAATATAAATTTGCGCGATTAGAATAAACATTTCCTTTGTTTTTTTGAAAATAAATATCACAAAATAATGCAGAATTCACTTACTATATATAATATTTAATTTGCTTTATTGTTATTATTATTATTATTTATTGTTAAAGTTGCTATCGTGCACTGTTCGTTAAGTTAAACAATGCATGTTTCATGTTGCCATACAGTGAGCACTAAGGAAAAATGAAGAACCTTTCGCTTTCAGGAATCATGAAGAGGAAATATATGGTTTACTTGCCAGGAAGAGAAAGACAAATACCAACAAAATAAAATAAAATAAAATAAAATAAAAATGGCTTTTGTTTAAATCAAACATTATTGGTTTGCATGTTCTATTACAATTTCAATAAACTAAGAAAAAAAAAACATAATATGCACTCAGTGAGTCATCCTCCCCCAATCAACCATGCAAGAATCATTATGAACACCAAACCTGCGTACCACCCTTGAAATCTCAAGATTTTCTAACACATCAAATCAAATAAATAATAATAGCTTGAATGTATCAAAATTTAAAATAATTAATCATGCAAGTCTCCAATTTAAAAAAAGGTTATTTCGTCCTCAATATTTGGTTGGTATAATCCTTTGTTTGATTGACATTTAATTTTTATTAACTAATTAGGTGGATGTGCTCTTTTTTATATATATATAGATAATCATTCAATCCTTGATGGCACTTGAAAAATAAATGAACATTCACAATTTTGTATTTTATATTTATGAAAAATAATCATTTCTACTCACGGATTAAACAGATGATTTGTATATATATATACAAACTCGTGATTATGAATAAATACTATTTAAATTCTTTTTTTATTTTTTCTCATCAATACACGAGAAATATTAAATAAATCACTCACTTCACTCCTTGTTTTTTTTTTTTTTTTTATAATGCAAACTAGGATTCAAAGGTCAACTAAGTTAGAGGAATCAAATCAAGAGATTAAAATAATTAATTAACAATTTAGGGCACTGTAGGCGACGGCGGTTAACGAAAATTCTAATTAAAATAATAAATATAGATTCAAAATTTAAATCCAAACTTTTGAATTGATACATCTTCTTTTGACAAAAAGGAAAAAAAGATAAATTAGGAAGGAGAGCAGGGCAACTTAGCTAAGGTTAAACCTAACATCACAAGCTTCACAGTTTCATAATAGGAAGAATCGTATAATTTCATGTCATTATAAAAGCTGCAATTTTGTAACTTCATTTTTATTTTCATATGCGTTTTTATATTCAAATTTTCAAATAAAATCCCTTTAAATACGTATTCGAGTTCAAGATAAACTTTATTTAAAAATACAATTTTTTTTTTAACTGTGAAATCTTATGGTCTACCAAGTTAAATTAAATTTAGAAAAAAAAAAATCTATCAAAATCTGCTAATATATTGTCACAACCCATTTCCGTGGGCCGGACCGGCACTAGGACCTGGGTGGGTTTAAGGCCCCCCAAAGCCCGTAGTAAGCCTAACTTATTTAAATATTACATTCTATTCATAATTATGGATTCAGGCCCAATAATTTATTTCACAAATATATATCCAAAGTACAACCCACATAATAAATGTCTATACTCTATTTGATCATTTACAACCCAGTTGGAATACAATTGCGGAACTCTACCTTTACATTCACATCGTTATTTCTATCATTAACGGTCTTCCATAATAAGTATTTCAACTCCATAGGGCTTTCCTTTCTTTCTATTACCTGAAAAAAAAAAATAGTAGGCAGGGGTGAGCGCCAAACTCAATGAGTAGGGTTAGATAACCTTCTCACCCCACACAGTCACACAGATGCTAAAATATTTTGATCTGGTCATGCGTTTAATTATATGATCATGCAGTTTGTCACACAAATGGCAATACAACAGCAATCACAATTATTATCACCTTCATATAATCACATCACGTGGAAATTAGTCAGTGGAGTCACCGAACCCCCGATGAGCCGTCCTCCCACATGGCTCATCCTCTCACGTGCGCACCAGGGAGCCGATCCCCCATACTGGCCGACCGGTCTAATCCTCACTTGACCAGCCCTCTCATTGTTTTTCCATTCTCTCTTTTCTTTTCCATACCAACAGGAGACAACCCGGTCGTCTCCATCAAATCTAGATCGTCAGGCGCTCACAACAGGAGGCCACCCTGCGGGCTGCGATCAAATCTAGATTATTCGGTGCGCCCAATAAAGAAGCCAACCTGTGGTTAACGGTAACGGTAGGTGCACACGGGGCGCCGATCTCCCATTTACTCGGCTAACGGTAATCAGGATCCATATAACGGTAACGGTAATCATAATCAGGATCCATATAACGGTAACGGTCTCACAAACCCATGGTGACCCACTTCATCCCAATTCCACACAAACAAAGCACAGCATAGTCACAACACAAATAATCAAACAATTTTTAATATCAACAAATAGTGCATCACAGTATGATAATTCAACAAAATAATGCATGATAACATTTAGCCGTGAATGCATGAATGCAAGCGGATGATACTAGTTATCTAACACTACTCACAGTTCTTTATTGTCCTTTAAAAGGACTGCCTTTTTAGCCACATGCTTCCAGCTTTTGTCCTCGCATTTTTGAATTTTTATAATCCTCTAAAATAAACAAGAAAATTCTAAGTAAGAATTCTAATTCGGAAAATTATATTTCACATTCGTTTATTAGTTTTGGTTACCAGTCATTTAATTCACTTATTAAATTAAACTATATATATATATATGGTTTTCTAATTTATATATTTATTCTAATTTATCAACTTTAAATAAAAGGTTAAGTAATATTTTATAATAATACTAATAAGAATACTAATATTAATAATAATAATAGTATTAATAAGAATAATATGATTGATAATATAATATTACTAACAATAATAATTTAATTCGTACTATCTATTAGAGTTCTAAAAATAATCTAATTCCTACCGAAATTTCGGCAGCATCTCCCCTAAAAGTTGGACTATCCTCCTGTTAAAATATCAACAATTTATCAAATATTCAATCCATACGGCCCATCCGTCGGGCAATTAATCAAACAACATTTTCCCATCCTCCTTCAATCTCAATATCACCACACAATCCAAATTATACATTACAATAACATTATATTTAAACTACCTTAATTAAATCAATACTAAAATTATAAAACTGTTAACTACTCACAATTATCAAATTAAATTAACCAAATTACTTAACTACAAATAATAAAATTAATTTAATTAACTAGCATTACTAACATTAACTTAACTAAACTAATTGACTACAAGTAATAAAATTAATTTCATTAACTAATATTACTAAATTAATTAACTTCAAATAATAAAATTAATTTAATTAACTAATATTACTAACATTAACTAAATCGACTAAAATTATTAAAATTAATCTAACTAAACTAAATCAATTAACTAAATAAATTAACTAAATAAATTCAAGAACACTAACTTAACTAAATAAATTACCTACAAACAATTAATTTCATTCACTAAAACTGAATTATACCTAATATATTGTTGCCGGAATTCGATTAACCGGAAATGGGGCTGGTGGCCGGAGGTCGACTGGCGGTGTGGAGAGAGGCGGCGAGGGCTGGGCGGCGCGCAGTGGATCTGCTGTTTCTCGCCAGTCACACAGAGATAGACGCAGGGAAGAAGGAAGGAGAAGAAAAGAAAAGAAAAGAAAAGAAAAGAAAAGAAAGAAAGAAGAAAAGGAAGAAAGGAGGAGGAGGTGGTGGTGCGGTGGTGGGCTGGAGGTGGCGCAGAAATGGTGGGTGAGAAATGAAGGTGCAGCGCTGGATATAAGAAAAAAAAGAATTTTCTAGATGGTTTGGGTCGAACCGGTTCGGTTCGATTCGATTCGGCCCAAATCATCGATTTTTAACTGGTTTTCAGCTTTTTCAATCGGTTTTCGATCCGGTTTCTTACAGTATTCGCACTAAAATATTAATATTAATTTCCAGGCTGTCGATTCATTAAATTTAATTGGAAAATCTTTGAAAATAAAAATTCGGGTTGTTTCAGTCTTCCCCCCTTAAAAAAAAATTCGTCCTCGAATTTTAAAAGTAACAATAAACTAGGATGCAATAGTTGTTTACGATAATGGTGGTTGTGCTTCTCACATAATGGTGCAACTGCTAAAAGTTATTTCATTCACAATCAGGAGAATACTTATTCATTCCAATGTTTAGATATCCACCTTACCATAGTTAATTTAAATTTGAATCGTACTATATCTCCAAGTCGTCAACTCAAGTCAAATATTCATAACCCCAAGCACAGATTCGACACTAATATTCACTTTTACATGTAAGAATTTAAATCCCTTATAACTTCTGCTCAAGTAAGAGTTATTAATCTCATTAGCTATTATAGGCAATAATCATTGCTCAATAAGACGCTCATACACAAACCAAGTATTAAGTCTTCTAATACAAGAATCCACATATTCAAATTTACTACTATCCCAATTTAGAATCCTTATTTCAAAATTCAAAACCTACATGCTAACTCATCCATTTTCCATCAATTCCAAATATTAATATCATTGCTCCAATAATCATGGAAGAAGTTTATAATTAGATAAGATGGTTGCTGCCAATTCAAGGAGATTTTCGATTATTATCAAATGCTGCCATTAAGTACTATTTGATCATTTCCGATTAAGAGAACAATTTATGGCACTACTACAAGCTTATTTCAAACAAAATCATGCAATTTCTCTCGCTAGTTGTTATCAACTGATAGGAGATCCTAATCTCTATCCCAAGTTCATCATCTATTTATCAACTCAACCATTTTCCAACTAAAGATAGATACACAATCTCTTTTCAAATCCTACTAATGAGAATCCCATAAAAAACAAGTAGTGCATCAATTATGTAGAGAAAATTTAAATTCACCATCAAGTCCCTATTTTAGTTATTAACTTCTCTATTCCTCTTTCCAATTTGTCATACCATACCATTTCTTAACTAATTATGACCAGAAATTATGCAACTAGCCCTGTTAGCTATTGCCATGCCAAATAATTCTTAATGTATTTTCTAAAATTTGCAAATGCCATTCTATTATACTCGATTCCATGAAGAAATCCAGCCTATATATATATATATATATATATATATATATATATATATATATTTTTTTTTTTTTTTACAAGCTAAATCAAAATGTAAAATTCTCCAAACTGTCGTTTATATCCAATTTACTTATTTCTTCTGTCTTTAATCAATCTTTTAAACCTAAGTTTACGTATCTAGAAATCACGAATCCTAAACAAGTAGTGCCTTTTGCTCTAACTAAGTAAGAGATTAAGAATGTTAACCCATAATTCAACTCCTGTTTAGACGATGTCCTTTGTCTTAATCCCATGAATGCCTATGAATATTCAGATAATAATATCATTGGTTTATTCCTTTTCTCCAAGTCTATCTTAATGTCTATCATCTGTAAAATTTATACCTAACACGATCGAGGAATATCCTCAACCTCAATTATGTTATCTCTATATTCTTTACTCCAAATAAGGTTAATACCTCATTGAATCCTTCAACATCGGAGTTACAATGTACCAATCCTCAATGGACCTAATTAATTAAGTATTCCCTTAAACCACAAGATATGTCGCAAGCTGCCATTTATAACACAATTATATTCATTCAATCATAATTGCTACCAATTACTAAGAAATTCGGAATAGGTTTACATTGACTCTGAATTATATTTCAATAATTCTCACCTTAATTAGTACCTCAATCATTCCATGGGTAATTTAAACTAATAATTTATCTAATTGACACACATGAGTTGGCGTTCCAATATAATTAAAATGTAATCTTAACCATCTCGTTACCCATCCAATAATCTTATAGTTTATGTTTTCAATCCTCGAATACTTATGTGTATCCTCCTTACTAAATTTGCTAAAATTAGTCCAAATCCACTTATTTATTCTTATACAAATCTCAATATTCCAAATGAATAGTAAAATTAAAACTTAATTAGTTCATTGACGTATAAAATATCCAGATACCTTTCTGTTCCCTAGAGGCATAATTATATCTCCCTTTCTCCATCCAATAAACTAAGTAACTTACAAAAATGCACTAAGTAATAGGAATTTCTTATTCTAACTACTTTGCATCAAGACATTACATTTATTCATATTCATCGCCACCTCAAGCTGAACCTCATGATTCTTCATCAACTCTTATTCCCAGTTATTACTATTAATAACACTCATCACTTGTACATAATACATTTATAAGCTCATTATATGGATTCGATTCATATAACTCATAAAACTATATCCTAACTAGACGCTGTCAAATGACAGAAGTCAAAAAATTTCTTACTCTCAAGTAGAAAGTCTATCTTTCTTCCTGAATATAAGTACTTAGTTCTTTTCCTCATCGGGATTACAATCCTTGAATCATTTATCTATTTGTTTATCACCAGACACTTAATAGCTTCCTACATTTGATCTCTTTTTAGATTCTAAATTTACTATTTATGAACCACTAAATTCTCGAAACTCACCTCGCAAGACCCGATTAACTCAACTCAAAAGTTTGGTCATAACATTATCAATTATTTGTTTAATATTCTAGTAGAATTATCACCGACAGTGATAATTATTTTAAACCTCAAAGCCATTTTCCTACCTTCAATAATATACATGTTCCATCATTCTATCATTAATAATATTTCACTTCTTTTTGTCTAGCTACATATTCTTAACTACTTATTCTAAAGCATCTTTTTAACTTTCAAAATTTTTTTTTTTAATTTAATTACATCATAAAATTACTATTCATGATCATTTAATTTCTTAACATTCACATTCTCTCTATATTCCAAGAGATAACAAGAAACTGTTTAATTATACCAACATTATTCTCCTTCATTCTTTATATTCAAATTATGTTCAAATTATATTCAAATTTTATTCGAGCTATAATTTTCCTAATATAATTATCATCGAATATAATAGGATTTCAATCCCAAAACCACTAATTTCCTTTGCTATCTTTTACTTTCATTTTATTATACTTGCTCCATAAGTTTAGTCTGGCTTGTTAAACATCCTACATGTACTAGGATCTTAATTATATTACACATGGATCCATAACTCTTTCATGACTTGTAAACCACAATTTTTCTACACTCATGAAATCCCAAAATATAGAAATCCTTATCTTAAATCCCCTAATACATCATCACTCCTATTTTTTTTTATCAATTTTAATAACAATGACCCAAATTTATCAAACTCCAAATAATAATTATCCTCATTTAAATCATACTAATTTATACTCATCACGTTTCTGTAATTGATTCTTCTTAATATCCATACAATAACAGGACTAGATCCATCCTTACTTATCTAATTCAGTAGTACTATATCAATTCAATAATTGGACAATTATCTCTCCATGTCCGATGTCATTCATCAATACACTTAATCATCATAGCCCACTATTTACATAACATAAGTACCTTAATTCCCTTATGGAGTCATTAACTCCTCAGATTATAGAATCTCCCATTAAACAAAAATCATTATTTGTAATTCACATACCATCGAGTGTGCAACAATTATTTTAAATATCAAAAGGCTAAATACCATTAGATTTAATTCTTACTTGTACCATATTAAACCATAAGATGCCACAATCCACACAATATCCTTTACTAAGTACATAAAGATTAGAGTACTTTGTCTCTTACTAAGAATCACAATTTACTTTTCTTATAACCACAATAATTTATATTATTCCCTATATTCATACCCTTGAAAAGAAATAGCTGATGAATGCTACAATACACTTTTCTCCACCAAGCAGTAATTAATTCTCATAATTAAAAATCACTTGGTATAATAATTCCACCAATATTATTCTTTATGAAAAATACTCATCACCAATTATTATAGCAAATCACACCAAATCCTTTAATATTTAAACCTTATAAAAATCAGTTATGTATTTATACTAATTAATGTAACTATTCCATCCAGAAAAATATTTATCTCCACAGTTCTAATAAATTCCACCAACCATATCATGTAAACTTCATCAAATAAATACGCTAAAATCAATACCCTCATTAAATAGATCCTAATGTCCTTGACCCCGAATCATCTAACTCTTTTATCAATTAAGACTAGCAGCCCATTCTCAATATACCCCTGCTGTACGTACACATATATACAAATCTATGCAATTTCAAGCATGTATTCCACAGTCAACATATATTAAATAACACTAGCATGCTTTTATTATTTACTTCAACCTATTAAGCACATATCACTTATCCTCTTATCTAAATGTTATTCCATAGGAGAAAATTTAAATTTTTAAGCTAAGGACACAGTTTCCATTAGAAAGAGTACACTGGTTGATCAGGCCACTGCACTTCCTTCTAATTTCTTCTGTGTTTCAAAACTTTAACTAACCTTTAAAATATCATTATTTATAGATATAATTATCTTTCACCATTTATTTATCTATTTATTTATTCTTATTATTTA
The DNA here is from genome assembly GCF_041381405.1 of Jatropha curcas. Classification (NCBI taxonomy): domain Eukaryota; kingdom Viridiplantae; phylum Streptophyta; class Magnoliopsida; order Malpighiales; family Euphorbiaceae; genus Jatropha; species Jatropha curcas. Next base: position 23,485 of record NW_028322622.1, read on the forward strand.
TTTTATTTATGATTCTGTGACTGTCTTAGTGCACAGTGCGTCCACTTGCACCAAGACCGTCTCCTATTTAGTGTCTCTCCTTTGTTGGTTACGGCCGATCCCAACGTAGGAGTTTTATATTCAATTTCCTATGTTCCGCAATTGATTCCTAAGGCCCAACTTAATGCTCTGATACCAACTTTGTCACGACCCATTTTCGTGGGCCGGACCGGCACTAGGACCTGGGTGGGCTTAAGGCCCCCCAAAGCCCGTAGTAATCCTAACTTATTTAAATATTACATTCTATTCATAATTATGGATTCAGGCCCAATAATTTATTTCACAAATATATATCCAAAGTACAACCCACATAATAAATGTCTATACACTATTTGATCATTTACAACCCAGTTGGAATACAATTGCGGAACTCTACCTTTACATTCACATCGTTATTTCTATCATTAACGGTCTTCCATAATAAGTATTTCAACTCCATAGGGCTTTCCTTTCTTTCTATTACCTGAAAAAAAAAATAGTAGGCAGGGGTGAGCGCCAAACTCAATGAGTAGGGTTAGATAACCTTCTCACCCCACACAGTCACACAGATGCTAAAATATTTTGATCTGGTCATGCGTTTAATTATATGATCATGCAGTTTGTCACACAAATGGCAATACAACAGCAATCACAATTATTATCACCTTCATATAATCACATCACGTGGAAATTAGTCAGTGGAGTCACCGAACCCCCGATGAGCCGTCCTCCCACATGGCTCATCCTCTCACGTGCGCACCAGGGAGCCGATCCCCCATACTGGCCGACCGGTCTAATCCTCACTTGACCAGCCCTCTCATTGTTTTTCCATTCTCTCTTTTCTTTTCCATACCAACAGGAGGCAACCCGGTCGTCTCCATCAAATCTAGATCGTCAGGCGCTCACAACAGGAGGCCACCCTGCGGGCTGCGATCAAATCTAGATTATCCGGTGCGCCCAATAAAGAAGCCAACCTGTGGTTAACGGTAACGGTAGGTGCACACGGGGGCGCCGATCTCCCATTTACTCGGCTAACGGTAATCAGGATCCATATAACGGTAACGGTAATCATAATCAGGATCCATATAACGGTAACGGTCTCACAAACCCATGGTGACCCACTTCATCCCAATTCCACACAAACAAAGCACAGCATAGTCACAACACAAATAATCAAACAATTTTTAATATCAACAAATAGTGCATCACAGTATGATAATTCAACAAAATAATGCATGATAACATTTAGCCGTGAATGCATGAATGCAAGCGGATGATACTAGTTATCTAACATTACTCACAGTTCTTTATTGTCCTTTAAAAGGACTGCCTTTTTAGCCACATGCTTCCAGCTTTTGTCCTCGCATTTTTGAATTTTTATAATCCTCTAAAATAAACAAGAAAATTCTAAGTAAGAATTCTAATTCGGAAAATTATATTTCACATTCGTTTATTAGTTTTGGTTACCAGTCATTTAATTCACTTATTAAATTAAACTATATATATATATATATGGTTTTCTAATTTATATATTTATTCTAATTTATCAACTTTAAATAAAAGGTTAAGTAATATTTTATAATAATACTAATAAGAATACTAATATTAATAATAATAATAGTATTAATAAGAATAATATGATTGATAATATAATATTACTAACAATAATAATTTAATTCGTACTATCTATTAGAGTTCTAAAAATAATCTAATTCCTACCGAAATTTCGGCAGCATCTCCCCTAAAAGTTGGACTATCCTCCTGTTAAAATATCAACAATTTATCAAATATTCAATCCATACGGCCCATCCGTCGGGCAATTAATCAAACAACATTTTCCCATCCTCCTTCAATCTCAATATCACCACACAATCCAAATTATACATTACAATAACATTATATTTAAACTACCTTAATTAAATCAATACTAAAATTATAAAACTGTTAACTTCTCACAATTATCAAATTAAATTAACCAAATTACTTAACTACAAATAATAAAATTAATTTAATTAACTAGCATTACTAACATTAACTTAACTAAACTAATTGACTACAAGTAATAAAATTAATTTCATTAACTAATATTACTAAATTAATTAACTTCAAATAATAAAATTAATTTAATTAACTAATATTACTAACATTAACTAAATCGACTAAAATTATTAAAATTAATCTAACTAAACTAAATCAATTAACTAAATAAATTAACTAAATAAATTCAAGAACACTAACTTAACTAAATAAATTACCTACAAACAATTAATTTCATTCACTAAAACTGAATTATACCTAATATATTGTTGCCGGAATTCGATTAACCGGAAATGGGGCTGGTGGCCGGAGGTCGACTGGCGGTGTGGAGAGAGGCGGCGAGGGCTGGGCGGCGCGCAGTGGATCTGCTGTTTCTCGCCAGTCACACAGAGATAGACGCAGGGAAGAAGGAAGGAGAAGAAAAGAAAAGAAAAGAAAAGAAAAGAAAAGAAAGAAAGAAGAAAAGGAAGAAAGGAGGAGGAGGTGGTGGTGCGGTGGTGGGCTGGAGGTGGCGCAGAAATGGTGGGTGAGAAATGAAGGTGCAGCGCTGGATATAAGAAAAAAAAGAATTTTCTAGATGGTTTGGGTCGAACCGGTTCGGTTCGATTCGATTCGGCCCAAATCATCGATTTTTAACTGGTTTTCAGCTTTTTCAATCGGTTTTCGATCCGGTTTCTCACAGTATTCGCACTAAAATATTAATATTAATTTCCAGGCTGTCGATTCATTAAATTTAATTGGAAAATCTTTGAAAATAAAAATTCGGGTTGTTTCATATATATATATATATATATATATATATATATATATATATATATATATATATATAAAATTCTGAAGCAAAAAATAAGTTCAACACACTTTCTCCATTCAATATTCCTATTTATCTTTTTTTTACATATTTTTGAGTTTTATTATAATTTGATTGGATTTTAATACTTTCTAATTTCACTTTATCCATATATAATTATTATCTTCACTAACAAATTATGATTTGACTGGATTTTAATATTTTTTAAGATTTGCTTTATCCATACGATATTATTATCTACACTAATAAATTATTTGAATTACAAAATCTACCTAAAACTTAGCTATCAGATTTAACTCCTACTATCTATAAATAATAAAATTAACTCGACAGAGAAAACATTCATGGCGATGGATTGAATCGCTAATAATCTATATATCTCTCTATATTCCTCAATATTCCACTTACAGATGAATAAAAAATCTTTTATTAGGTGAGCAATTATTTAGATATATATGAAGTGTACATAGCTTTTTAAAAATTCTTTTGTCTTTCAATTTAGTTAAGCGATTGGGAATATGCTGTTTGGATTGGGATAAATTTGTATTGGTCTCTTCGAAAGAATGAAAGCATATAGAAAACAAAATAGAGGGCTTTATTCCATCATGATATGAATGCAATTCGCATGAATATTAGTTTAATTGAAAAAAATTATATGTCTTCTCTTTCCCCTAAGTATATCCGTTAATGCTTTCTTATAAGGTATACTCTCAGTTGCTATATTATTTATTAATAATTATTAGTTTTTAAATTGTAACTCATATTTTTGTTTTTACATTTATGTTATTGGCATTCACTAGTTTTTTTAGGAAGTTTTTCATCTCATCCAGACATTTGTTCGGAAGGTAGTTCATGAAATATTAGGTATTGAAAGTAAGGACCACAACTCATAGGAGGCGTTGAATATCTGCTGTTATTTTGACTCAAAAGAATTTTATTGTATCTTTTTGCCAAAGGAAAAGCATTCTTGCTTTCTATAAATTTTAATTTGATAAAAATCTAATTAATATTAATAAATAATTAAATTATATTTTATTATTAAATAATTTAATTATAAAATAAATAATATATTCATCCATATATTATCCATTTGAATTGAAAAACTTTACTTGTATAGAATTATTTATGATAAGATAAATTGTTTGAATTATAAACTTTAACTAAAGCCTAAACATTTTATTGAATTGCATAGTTATTTAAAATAAATTAATGGCACCACCGCCATGAATAATAGATTTTCTTACAACACAATGATAAAGCCAGCTCATATACATATATTTCCAAGTGGCACATTTATTTGTCAAAGCCCAATTCATATATACATATATTTGTGCCAAATAATCAACGAGAACACGGTTTGCATGTGGCTAATTCCCCTCCCCCCCCCCCCCCCCCAAAACAACACTTTTGCAATAATTGATATAACAAATTAGTCGTTTAAATTTTTTTTTCTTTAAATTGTATGTCAAATAACGTATTGTATATATTTTTTTAACTCCACATCGGGAGCAATTTACATTGTTTGAAAAATCTTGATTCGTATATATAAACCAATGGATATAAATTATAATCCAAAATAAAATTGTATTATTGAGGCTTTGAGGAAATTAATTATATAGTATGCTGCATAACAATTGATTTTGATGTGTTGGACGTGAAGAGTTATATGGGTTAAATTAAGATAAATTTAGAAAAATATCCTTAATTTTGTAATTTATTGTGAAATTGCATAATTTGATTTCTGTAAATCGCACACTCTAATTTACAAATTTAGATAAATTGTTACTTTATTTTAAAATTGAAGCTAGAATTTTGAATAAAATAATATATTTATATAGTCATTTTCCCTTATATCTCTCATAATTGAAATCTTTTAAATATTAAAGTTAAATATAATACATTTATTTTTTATTTTTTAATTAGCTGTGGAATATCATCAATAATTTAATTAATTTTCTATTCTCTCATCTATTGAAACACCCCGAATTTTTATTTTCGAAAACTTTCGAATTTTTAATAAATCAAAATTTTGAATTTTTGACGGTATGGGCCGTAAATAGTGAATAATTTTAAATTTGAGCTCAAGTTTTGCAAATTGGGCCCAAGCCCAAATATAATGTCGAAAATTTTGAATCGAGAACAGTTAAATTTTCGAGTAGTAAAATGAAAGTCCAGCAATTAATCTATTATGAAAATATATATAAATTAATTATCCTAAAATCAAATATCATTACTATGAATATTTTAAATTTTATTAAGTAAATGGAGAAAAAGTTAAGGAACCTAAGTAAAATAATTAAAAATAAATCGAACCGGATCCAGAAATCAAAGTAATTTTCGAAACGACGCGAATAACCTAAAAACCAAGTGAAAAACCAGATAACAAAATAAAAATCGAGCTAAATCACTGAATTGAATCAAACCGATTCGAATCGAACCGAAATGACCCAGATTTTTCTAGAACCGCCTTTCTTTCTCTTTTCTTTCTTCTTCCCCTTCTTCTTCCCAGCACGCGCGACAGCCCTCATCATCCCTCTCCTTCCCGTTCGCCGGCAAAACAGCCACCGCCTCCGGCAAACATGGACTCTAACTTCAAGAGCTTAGCGAGACGATCGTTCCGGTGGCCTTGGTGTGTGTAAGGAGAGCCTGAAACGAGAGATATCGCGACTGGAAGACCGCGCCACCGTGCGATGGAGTTTTCCGGCGAAATCTTCACCGTTCTGTCCACTTCAGGTGCTGGGGACGGTCTCGATCGACTCATCTCCTCCAAACGAACACTTTCCCTCCACCGATTTGTGGTTTCGCCTGAGTTTCGAGGAACCCCCATGGACGGCGGCGTGGAGAAACTGTCGGGCTTGCTCCGGCCAAACGATCCGCTAGTTCAATAAACTGATAGGCGATTTGGACTCCTCACAAAAATTGGAGTCGGTTGGTGGTAACCCTGCACATTTCTGGGCATTTGCGAATTTCCGGCCACCGTGCACGGCGGCCGGCGGCGGCGGTCCGGTGACCGGCCGGCGACACTCCGGCGAGGCCCAAGAGGCAGAATGATGTCCTCTTCGCGTGGACCATGGAATTGAGGTCCGATTCTCAAACGGTACGCCTAATGCCTACTTTCCAAATTTTGTTTAAAACTCCAAATTTAAAACTATTAATTGAATAAGTTGAAAGCAAATATAATCCTTGCTACGAAATTAATTAACTGATATAATGTAGTTGCAAATTGATTTTGAACATTAACAAATAAATTACATGATTATCATTATAATTAGGTGAATGAAGGAGGAAAATAAACTAGAATTAGTTAATTAGTTAATAGATAATCATTAGTTTAAAACTAGCCGATTGTCCATAAGAAAAGTAAGGCGGATTTTAATTGGTTAACGGTTAGATTCGAAATTTTGATTAATTAAGATATGGGAGGCCTAGCCATTTTTGGTATTGAAAAAAAAACCGAATCTTTATAGTAGTAGTTATAATTAGTTATTGTTAAAATATGTTTTAGCTGCTTAACAAATTAGTTACAGTGAAGCTAATAATCTAGTTAACTAATGACTTAATAAATAATCTTATATGGATATTATTAGAACTAGTTTGTAAATTTTTGGTTGACTGTTGATATTGTTGTTTTTGGTAGGAGGATGGGATTTTATATTGATTGATTGCCCGACGGATGGGCTGTGTGCATTGATCGATAAATATATAATAATAATATTGTGTTATCTAAACAGGTGGATAGTCCAAATTATAGGGGAGGTGCTGCCAAAATTTCGTTAGAACCTAAACTAGGTTTAATTAATAACATAATTAAAAAGTTTATTTAGATTAATTCTATAACCTAATGCATAATAAATAGAGTGCTCTAATTATTTATTTATTATCTTTATTATTCATTTAATTATTTAAGTATTTAAATATTTTTATTGTTATTGTTTGTTATTATCATTTATTTTATTGTTGTTGTTTATTGTTAATGGTATTTATTATTGCATTTGAAAATGGATGTCTAATTGTGCATTGCATTACGATGTTCAATTGATCAATATGTCTGCATTTGATTGCAATGTTTGATTAATTGTGTTGTGAAATGCTATGCTTTGTTTGTGTGGAATTGGGATGAAGTGGACCACCATGGGTTTGTGAGGACGGTCTGTGATATGGATCCTGAATACGATATGATACATGACCGTCGGCCGGGAAAATGGGAGATCGGCGCCCCCTTGTGCACCTGATGATATAGATTATATGGGGATTCACAGGATGGCTTCTTGTTGTTGCGCACCTGATAATCTAGATTTGATTGTAGCCCGCAGGGTGGCCTCCTGTTGTGAGCACTTGATGATCTAGATTGGACGGAGACCACCGGGTTGCCTCCTGTTGATATGGAAAAGAGACGATAGAGCGGAAAATCAATGAGAGGACTGGTCAGTGAGGATTAGACCAGTTGGCCGTATGGGGGATCGGCTCCCTGGTGCACATGAACGAGAGGGCGAGCCATGTGTGAGGACGGCTCGTTGGGGTTTCAGGTGGTGCCACTGACTAATTACCACTTGTTTGATTACTTGAAGGTGACATTACGTGTGAGTGCTGGTATGTGCCATTTGTGTGACTGGCTGCGTGAGCATATAACTAGTCGGATGACTGGATTGAAATGTTTACATATTTGTGTGACTGCGTGTGTTGTGCAATAATTATTACCCCTTAGAAAACTCACATGACTTATTTGAATTTTCAGGAAATAAGTTTTTCTTTAATCCGACCTAGGCTATGTTTCTTCGGCGCAGGGCAATAGAGAAATTTTTCTAGTGCCATAATTACTTTACTATGTAATTATGCGCATAAAAAGCCATGTATACCAAACAGTTAGTGACTCCGCAGTTGTAAGATTTACATATATTTAGTTGTGTATTAACATAGACAAATTAATCCTGTAAGCCCATATTAGAATGTGATGTATTGTAAATTGGGCCCGAACTTTGGAATGCTGTAGGAGATAAACTTGGGCCGAGAAATAATAAAATATTGAGGTATATTTTTCATAATCATATGGGCTGAATGTTGAAATTTATACCGAGATATTGGATTCTAATGTTTCAGGCTGACTACGGGCCTCGGGGGCCTTAAGCTTACCTGGGCCCTAGTGCCGGTCCGGCCCATGGAATCGGGTCGTGACATCTATATATGTATCTTAAATTAAGAAAAATATAATATTGTATGTTGAAAATGGACTGGTGATGTCATTTTTTTTACAAAATAAATAAATCAGTAAATAATAAATAGATATCTAGACTTTAGTTAAAAATGATTTCATCATGGTGACGTATTAGTTGTCCTCACAATCAATTTCTAGTATCCATTTCATGAGAAAAAGTGACTTTGTGATTTATTTGGTAGGGTTTGACTGTTTGAGTATTAAACTATAAATTGTAATAAATTAAATAATAATTATATTTATTCTAATATAATTTTAAAAATGGTTAGGAGTTAGAAAGTTGAAATGCAATTTGTTTTAATGGGTTGCACCAACTCCCCCAACTGATAGAGCAATCTAATAACTGATCTTTCACTTTCTTAATTTTGCATTCAAGCTTTGATTTTTTTCTTTACAAGTCATTATCATATTTATCAACATTTTTGTTGGGTAACAACCATAAGTTAGATACACACATTAAACTCAACACCATAGATGTATCAATTTGCTTTTTCCCTTTTTCTTTCTTTCTTTCTTTCTTCTTCTGCAGGCTTCAATGATTACCCATTTAAAACTTGGAGTGTTTTTAGTATCCAAACTCACTTCAATTATTATATGATTACCATTGAAGCATTTATGTTGTTTTTGCCTTTTTTTTTTTATTTTTTATTTATATTCTTATATGCATTCTGTGCTTGCAATGCACTAATGGATCTCTCTCCCTAAATGGTTACACCCTTCATTCTATATGAAACGTTTTTGAGTATCTTAAAAGGTGATTAGTGATTTTTTTTCTAATTTTATTCTTATTTATATTAAATATAACAAGTATTTTTTTCACAGTTATTAATTTTGTTAAATTATTCTTGATTTTGTTATGATTTAAAAAAAGTAATTATTTTTTAAATTTTTATATAAAAATCTTAAATGATTTATATTTTGAGACGAAAATAAATATTTTCTTTAAGGGAATCCAGAAATTGAAACCCTATTGGTCTGTCACTTTGTTTTTATTAATTAATTCCACTGTTTTGAACCTTAATTATTTTTATTGGGGCCAGGCCAGTGTTGTTTTCTATTCCAGCTGGTTGCATACAAGTTTTGTTTACTCCACGGACCCTTTTGCTAGGCTCTTGTTTTTAGACCTACCTACCTTGGTGCAGGATTTTGATAACTTAATAGCATATACTACCTGATAATAAATTTAAATTTAAATTTTATGATTTTCATTTTAAACAATTGAATTTTTTATTATTAAACCCTAAATTTCATGCAAGATAAAATCAGTCATTACAAATTTTGGGAAGAATAGAATCAAAATGGGCCTAACCAAATGGAAAATCACAGTTGTGTGAAAATCAAGTCACTTCAATTTCAGTTTCTTCTATTAATCATCTGATAATTGGACGAGGTTTAACACATCAGCAAGAAAAAGAGGGAACATGGTTCTAAGGTAACAAGATGAGAAAGCCAAATCAGTAGCAAAAGGGTAGCACCATTTGAAATGTAAGCATAATCCATCGGAACAGCTTTGATGTTTACTAAAAAAAACTTGTGAAAACAATTTATAATTATAATTAATTTAAAAATAGAAACTAATTAATATAAATTTAAGAATATTTTGGATGAGATTGTATGGAAGAAATTTAACATAAACAAAAAATAAGTTATGATGCAAGAAATAAAAGATCTCAAGTTTGAATCATTTCGATCACAAATATTTTCACCAATTTGTTAAGGGAATGACTATCCTGTTATATAGCTTGTAGTGTTATTTTAGCCCATTGGTCATCCAATGAATTAAAAAAATTATTAGTAAAATATTTTTTAAAAAATAATTTTCATAACTTAAAGAAATGGAGTCAAATATGCATGTGTAATTTTTATTAATTATGTAGATGAGGTTGCCACGTACAGAGCATGGCTAGCCATGAAGGTTACGTTACTATCTTCGGTCATGTAAGTGCATGGAGTTGGTGGGCCCATGAAGCTAATCCAGTAGAGCAGTAAATTCTCCTGATGTGGGCTTTGAGGTAGGTCCAAAAAGGGAATTGTGTGGGTGGGTACTTAGCCATTTTATGCATTATTAGGTCCACTTGGTTCATGAATGTGTAAATATGTAAAACTAAAGTTATAGTTAATTAGTCAAAAAACTACAAATCCGAGTACTTTTTGGCAACCACTTGCCACAAATATTCCCCCTTCCTTTTTGAATACTCGATTAATGTTCGATACACTCTAAAAGTAGAATATAATACAATGTTTAGAATGGGGATTTTTTTAATTATTGTTTAGTGAAAATTAAATCTAATTCAAGTATTGTTTTTCAAATTATCATTATTTTCTAATTCATTATACGTAAAATGGGAAGAAAGAATATTATGGACGGCTTATTATATGGGTAAATCTCGTCTTTAAATGTTATTCACTTAATTTGTGATAATTTTTATGATATAGAAAATTCTAAGGGTGGAGGAGGGTCGGGAGAGAGAGACTGAGGAGAGTTCAAGCCTTCCAAACTCTATAAAATTTAAAAATAGTATAAATTATCATTTCTCATATTTTTTTTTATATAGAACATGAAAATATTAATCAGACTATATTTACTTGATAAAATATCATTAAATTCAAATAGGGTCTTATTTTTTTTTTAAATCATGAAACGTAACACCACTAGTGACTCAAAAGTCATTCCCTCGTGAGGTCACTCTCAATAATATTTTTTTTTATTTTTTATTTTTTATTATTGTTATATTCGATTGAAGAATGCCTAAAGCATGAAATATAATAGAGTCTTATACGCAATTGCCTAGATGGTAATAAAAGCAAGAAATAGGATAAGATTGATCACATTATGCAATTTTAAATTACAAAAAGAAAAATAAAAAGGAAAATATAAAAAAAATTGTTGTTATTGTCTTTGTCATCACAATATATTCTACTCTTACACATATAAGTGATCTTTGCTTTAGATAATGAAATGTATGGTGAAGTGACATTTATGATTTGTCTACTAAAGAATGGAGGGAAGTGTTTGCTTACATGAATTGGTCTTATCTGTTTTTGCAAAATGGGTTTATCCTAAATATTTGTTTTGATTTCCCCTAAAAAAGCATGACTTCCAATTTTTTTATCCTTGGAAGATTTGGTTAATGATGTTGAGATGTAAATAAATTATCTAATAAGTTTTTCTAGCATCATAGTCACTCTAAAAAAGAAATTGTTTTGTTTGTAACAAAACAAAGGTGAGAATATCATCTATCTTGAAAAATTAATGCAAGTCTGTAAAAAAAACTCATAGAAATAAAAATGAGAATAAATTTTCACACGTGGAGAGAGAATGAGATGAAATGATCCAAAAAGAATTTTATATTAAAGATATCATCCAAATATTAAAAGTGAATTCAACTGTTTAAATTAAAAGCGTGCTTTATTTTGTTTTAAAAAGAGAAGCACAATTGTCTCTTCTCTTGCAAATGACTTTATCTATACTTATTATATTATGAGAATAATTAAAATGTAATTATTTTTCTAATTTGTCCTCCTTCAACCACTTCTTAATTAGGTAATTTATAACATGGTTTCTCTTATGCAGTCTTAGTAGTTAGTTAAGTTGTCAGCTAAATTTGAACTTTGAGTCCAACCTAGACAACAATATGGTTCAACCACTTTTACCACTCTTGCTTACAACTCAGTGTCTCCTTTCCTTTCTATACCTATGATTGTCAAAATGGGACCAAACCCATGTTCTAAACATGGTTGCAATTTGGTTATTGTCTAACCTAACCATTAATAGGGACCATAGGGCTCAACTGCCAAGACCCCCTACCTAAAATTTATTTATTTATTTTTTTCTCTTTGAATTTAGAAGCACAATGTGCAACAATTAGTTGAGTCATGAGCTTGGTCTCGATAGATTCTGTCCTCCTTTGAAGCAAAGAGGACCCAACCATATTCCTTTTGGACCACTATACCAATTGAGTCCAATCCCACAATTGCAATGTAAGGTACTTTCTGCATATGCTATCCTCTTTGAAAAGGGCATACCTGTCGTTATCATATCCAGACTGAGGTGAGGGTTTGTACATACAAATTTCCCTTTATCTTGCATTTTATTTTCTTAATTCAAGAGAGATAACAATCTACATCCATATCTTTGAACTTGTGATTTTTTATTTATATTATTGTTATTATTTTTTAAAAGATTTTATTAATTGAAATAATGCACACACTCACCACTACATGGATTTCTTCATTTCTAATAAATGAAGGCTAAGATGATAAATATCTATCTTAGTTGTTCTTACAATTATGTGATATTAATTATTAGAAGATTACAATTAATCCCTAGTCTAATGGCTAAGGATTTGGGCTCAGTAAGTTCGAGTCCTTCCGCGCTCTCCTGACATTAATATCAAATAATTGTTTTAATTACCATAAGCTGCCCAAAATCACTTGGAACTGGATTATTATAAAATATTTCATTGTACCATAATATTTCTGGAAAAAAAAAAAAAAAAAACAAAAAACAAACATGTTTCTAAATTCTAAGGAGGACAATTCTTCATCAGTTATCCTTCTAAACGCCATAGCTTCTTGGTATATGATTTTCTGCCCAGTGATAAAGGATAACTGGATAGGCCTTATCAACCAAGTCATTGCATCAAGTTTGTTCTTCTCATTTTTATTTAAAAAAGAAAAAGAAAATTTAAAGAAAGGACAACCAGCTAAAAAAAAAATATAATTATGAAACTTGAAAGTGAAGCTTTAAACCTCAGCTGCAGAAGGTTGTGGTTTAATACCTTCCATTGAGATTGGATTGGCACATCTTTAACAGGGTCTTTTAATCAAACATCCTAAAATTTATGGTTAGGTATCCTCTAGAATACTCCCATAAATGCATCTTCTGTTGAAAGGAATGTCCAGCTCCTTTTCATCTACAACAATTTTTCTCTGCTTAGAAAAATCCATAACCATCACTAAAAATTCCCCATAACAATTTTTCTTAACATTATTAACATGTACAGTTCAATCCATACTGGGCATTCACAAGGAAAAAAAACCAGAAGTCATGCATTAAGCTACCAAATTGTATCAGTATTCTAATACAACTTCTGTACGATATGGAATGCTCTGTTTTATGCTCATTGAGAGGATAAAATTCTGAACTATTTGAATTTATATCCCTAGAAACTATGCATACAAAGCATGGTGTTTTTCCATTATCAACAATTGAAGACTTAAAAAACGCCTGCAGTTTCCAGTTCAACTCGATCGTAATTTGACTATCTTGCTTGCTCACATGGGAGAGAAAAGAACAGATGAATCAATTAGTTAGTGCATTGCCATTGACTAACAAAATGGAACTTAGAACATTAAAGAGTAAAAAAGTATGATTCTGAAGCAATATATGAGATCCCAGTCGTTGGTGGTTCTGCAATTTCTAATCAGTTATTATTAATACTACATAAGTAATAAGTCCCAATCATACATGGGAAGTGTAGATGAACCAAATTTGTGGAGTTTTTAGAAACTACCATAAAAATTTTCAGACTCCTTTGTCAACTGCCTGGGAGGTCCAAAGAGAATTTTCTGCTGTTCACATACATGAAACAGCAATTCCATTTTAATTTACACATGCAAAAAAGACTAAAACAGAGACATGGTTCCTAATTTAAAGATCAAAAAAAAAAAAAAAAAAAATCTAGAAGGCGTTTCACAAGAATAGTTTGGCCTAAATGTGAAAAGTAAAAGGTGAATATGATCCATAAAGCAGACGAAGAAATATTTGGGCCTAAGGTCCAACAATAGCTGCTTAAAAGGGGAAAAGTGAAAAGAGGGAAAGAAAAGGCCTTTGGATAACATGAGTATCCATGATTGCGGCCAGTGAACAGGAGACCAGAAAAGAAGCTGTACTCATATGTACAAACTGTATTATCATTGACCAATATTAGAAGGCTACAACCAATTTCAGAGAATAAATAAATTGTCCACACGTTAATCAAGTCAGAAGATATAGAATTCCAAGTAGTTTGACAATAAGATGACAAACACCCTCAATTTTCCAATAATAAGCTCCTTACTTCTCCATATGCAGAAGAATTAAAAGATAAAAAAAAATAAGCGACCAAAATGTAAATTTAGCAAGTTAAAAACATGAATATTGCACTGACCCACATGATGCCCCATAGCTATTTAGGAAGTAGGATAGCAAGGTGCTCAAAAAGGTTATGCTTTCACAAATTTGAAAGGAGCACCTCTATATTGTTGTTAAATTACTCTCAGCTTCCTCCAGAATCATTTGTGAAGATGGACCAGTTGAAAACCCCAACTTTAGCATGATTTCTTCTAAACGATTTACATTTGTCAGGTATAGGTAGCCAACCTACAAAATTATTTCAACTAAGTTAGAAGCCAACCGACTTCTGAGGATCAATAAGCAAATTGGATAGCCAACTATTAAGCAAGCAGATGAATCATATTTAACCACACCGAATTGTATTTCAAAAGCTCACTAATAATGTAGTAAAACCAGATGGTAAAAAAGAGCACTAATAATGTAATAATGTTTCTAGTGAAGATGCTCTGTTATATACTGCTGCTCCGGCACGTTTTTTTGTCCGTGTTTTAGCTGAACCAATATTCTTTCCCCAACGAAGGACATCTCTGCATTAAGAATTATCAAATGCCATTAATGAAGTCAAAATTTTACAAATTATATATGTACTATTATAGATTTTAGTAGTCAATTTATAAGAATTTTTCCCAGATGATTGTGGGTCCAAGGGATCATAATAATAGCAGAAGATACATTCTTGTTACTGATCGCCCCTTCCACCTTTGCAAGCAACAAAAAATAACTAAAAAGGGGCATGATCAAAAAGCAATTTTCTAACTAAAACTAATAGACATACCATCAGTTTCTTTTTATGTGGTGGAACAACTCCGTTCATTATTAATTGGTTTAAGGGACTGCTAGAATATTGAACTAAAAATCATGGAAAAATTATCACAATCTATATTCTGAGTTTCACAATCTGAGTCTTTGGAAAATCTCTACAACAATTATCTCCACAGGCATAGACTGTTTGAAAATGAAAAATATTCTTCCACAGAAAGAATGTGCTTCTCTCAGCATGTGATACGGATACATTGGTGCTTCCTAATGGGACAATTACACGGAGCCATGCCAATCGATATGGGGGCAGCCATATCCTTATTTGTTCAAGCCCAAATTACACAAGAGCTTCATGATGTGGGCTTGAACGTGTTCTTATTCTTTCTTGCTTGTTTTAGTCTAATTAATATGTAAGGGATGTGGGCTTATAGTGTTTATTTAAGTTGTTTTGGGTTGGTTTTATGATGCATGCAATCTGCCCAATATTAAGTTGTCTATTTTGGGTTGGAAATGATTCTATTTTGTGTGTAATAGTTAGGCCCATGTGTTTTGGCCTTAGGGTAGCCTAGTTAGATGCTCTTCTTTAGGGTTAGGTTTGTTTAAGGCTTATATATAGCCTCTTTAAGATGTAAAACGGGATTTTTGGCAAACTTTGAATCAAAGACAGATTGTTCATGCTCTTGCATGTTCTTCTTTGCTTAGAGTGATAGTGAGAGATTGCTTCCTCTAATTGCATCAAGAATTGAGGTAAACTTATCAATTCGTTTGTGGCGTTTATCTTGTTCTTTGCTCGATTATTGGTGTTACCGTTTCTTTATAAACGTGGGGTGCCATAGAGCGTTTAATCTCGATTATTGGTGTTTCCGTTTCCTTATAAACGTGGGGTGCCATAGAGGCGAACTTAATCTCATTCCTTTGATTCCCGATCGTGGATCCTCATCATTTGGTATCAGAGCCAAATCAAAGTTTTGGGGTAAGTTCTGTTATCTTAGTTAGGAATTTGAGTTTTCTTGTTGTTGAATTCCATTGTTGTTTGTCTAAATTCTTGTTTTCATTCTTAGATCTAGACATTATCTCTTTAGAGCTTGTTAGATCTAAATCTTGTTGGATCTTGACATTATCTCTTTAGATCTTGTTGGATCTAAACATTTTCTCTTTAAATCTTGTTGGATTTAGATATTTTCTCTTTAGATATTCTTGGATCTGAATATTTTTTTTTTCTTATTCGATCTTCTTGAATCTAGTTTTCTCTTTAGATATTCTTGTTGTTTGCTTGTTTCTTGATAAAAAAAAAAAAAAGATCCAGACATTGCAGCCTTAGATCTTATTAATTAGATCTTACAACACAAAAAAAAAAAAGTCATTGTTAAAGAGAGATAAGTCATAATTTGTTAAGGTCATTACCTACTTAAGTTGAATTAGGAGACACAAAATTGTTGGACAACCTACATACTAAGTCAATATCTACCTAGATTGAAATTGGAAGACACAATTGCTGGACAACCTAAAGGCATTTTGACTTGATTTGGGAATTTATTGATAGTCTATCTTATATTCAATTGAAGGATATCATATTTTGACTTGATTTGGGATCTTATCTTGAGAAAACACAAAAAACATTGTTGGACAACCTACATACTAAGTCATCACCTACCTAAATTGAATTGAGAGACACAAACCATCCACTTATACCTTGTTAAGGCCTTACCCTACCTAAATTTGGGTCACATTTCTGGTCTAAGTGAGGATACAAGTCAAGCACGCCTGCTACAGTAACTTGCTACAGGAACTCAGACGCGCTACAGTGATCCATGCTATAAAAAAAAAATTTTTTTTTGGGTTTTCTTTGTTTGCTTGCTTTGATTGGGTAGAATTAATTAGGTTCATATTTGGTTTGCTTTGTAGTGAACTAAATTCATGCATTTTATCTAGAAATTGTCTTTCAAATTCTAGTTTCTATTTCTTGTTTGTGCGCTATCTTTGCTTCATTTATATTGTTAGGGTGTATTTGCTTGTTCCAACACTCTAATTAATAATCAATTAGTACTTTGTTTTGTTCTTGTGCTACCATTCATTTCGTTTGAGTTTTCATTCTAGAA